>NC_056591.1:18992963-19242264 GCF_018340385.1 Cyprinus carpio | reverse complement strand
GCAACGCTTTTGGAAAGGTTTTAAATGGAAGAAGTCCCCCCTGCCCCGTGAGCCCCGTTCTCATGGGGAAATTTAAAACCAGGTTTAAAAAGGTTCCCTGGGAAGATCTGTCACTCAATACCAAAGTATATAAACACGTGCAATCAATCTAGATCTTTGGATATGACCTTATCCATGGCAGTGCAAGCAGGCAGATATGTCCACACAGGATACTGCTGGTTTGTGTACTGTAAACCTTCTGCACTGTATGATTCCATTAGCTTACTGTGGTCTACACTACATTACTCACAAAAGCACAGTCATTTTCAAGATACATGAATGATTTTAGATACAGCGAGACACAAAGGCAATGCATACCACTAGCATTCAAAAGTTTGAGGGTTGGTAAGATGTTTATAAATAATTTAAAAAAAAACACTAATTATTTGATTTCGGGAAAAATACTAGTGTAAAAAAACAATGTTATGTAATATCTATTACATTTTAATATAATTTTCAGCAATCATTAACGGCCCCCGCCAAGTCTTCAATACATTTTTGCTGAATAAAAGTAATTAATTACAAAACAAAAAAACACATGCTTGCCTCCAAACTTCAACATGTGGCATGCTGTACTGGAAATATATTAGTAAGGTTGTCAAAGGTAATTCCTTGGGAGTGTTGTACTGTACTTGTTGAGGTTCAAAACTACACAGTTTACAGTAGAAAAAATATGATTGACCTTTCCTCTAATTTTCTTGGTGTTGACATCCTGAAGCTGGTGGCAGCACAGATCGCAGTCAGTGGATTGACATGTAGAAAATCTCTAGCCAGTGCCCAGCGTGGCGAGAGGTGGCCGCCTTTTCCAACGGCTGCTCGGCTGAAGCTGATCACGAGAGGGCATACGCTGCTCTGCAGCACTGGACCATACGTGACGAAGATGACGCCAACCTGGCAAAGCTGATCAATGCCCTTCACGCCCAGCGCCCAATGTGGTGTGGCATGAATACGTAGTGTCATGGAAAGGACAATCTCAGGGTGATGATTGACCGACTAGGTTTTTAGGTTGATGAATGATGTTTTGCAAAAATAAATGTTTTCAGTTACAGCTGTCATTTTCAGCGGGTCATGTGTCTGGAACATAGAGTGGCATTAAAAATGTAGCCCGCCAAGTTAACACAAAGACATTTTGTTAAAATCAAAAAAATACTTCAAATAAATAGATTATTATATTTAGTTAACATTTTAAATAAATATGATTAAAATAAGAAAAATAAATTGATAAAATTACATTATTTTTCTACTTATTTCTTAAAGAAATAATCAGTAAATAAATAAATTGATAAGTAAATAAATACATTTGATTTAAATAAATAATGACATCAAAACAGTATTAAAATATTTAGCCAATATTTTACTCATATTTATCTTATTTATTTTTTCACAGTGTAAATTGGGTCTTGGGTCTTTATAATATTGACTGGCTTTTAAATTTTAGGATGGGAATACATTTAGGGACATGAGGGGTAGTTCATATTTGAGGGTTTGTGTTTTTTTTTTTAAATAAAAAATAAAATAATAAAAAATAGTTTTATTAATAAAATAATACAAATATGTTTTTTTTTTCTTAAATGGTTTACACTGTATAGTCGAAGTGTTTGTATTGTTGTATATTAAAAAACATCAAATCTGTTCTGTCATGGTTAAGCCACAAGATACTGTATTAGTCAGGCCACAATAATGGATCAAGTTAGGTCATGTGTATATAGTCTTACACAACACACAGAGCCCAGGCTCTAATATTTGGATAATACGTGTGTAGAAGCATAAACAAAAACCACATGAGGTGCATCATGACTCCTGGATGCATCACCATTGAGCTGCATTACTAATGACCAAAAGCCTGACAGGCTGCCGGAGATGGAGGTCCAGTCATCAACTTTAATTTTCAAGCCTTGTATGTGCTGCAGATTGTAGAAAGACAACATATTTACTCTATGCTTGTCTCAGAGGTCATGGTAATTCTGAAGTTTCGGCTTTTGGACTAATTTTGATGCTAACTGAAATGACCAAGATAAAGTGAGATATAAACTTTATTTATATGTTCTGCCTGTTAACGGCATTCTCATAATCACATAATTGGCAGATGCGGATGTTGACTTTCACTGAACGTACGATCTGTGAAGGTTGAACAAATGCCATCTCTCTGCAGAGCATATCCTTACTCTTTTCATATGTCTCATGTTTTGTTTATAAAGCAGTATGTTTAAATGAGTAGTCATCTATAAGCAAAGTAGCATTAAAAAGATTTTAAAACCATTAAATATTCTAAATATATATAATTACAGGAAATATAAATTATCAATAACAACTAACCAATGATGCCCAGATGAAATGTACTTTAAATTATGCAAAAGTGAAATTGCAGCCTTATTATTTGGAAACCTGCTATACATTTTTATTGTATTGCATTTTATTTTATTTTATTGTATTTTTATTTTTTAAAAACATTTTACAAGAATTATTTATTTTTTTAACTATATAAAATGTTTTTATTTGATTAAACTGTCTAATTCATTTGATGTTTATTGCTTGAAAACAACAGCACAAAGGAAGAATTTTAGTCAGTGACAATCTTGATGCTTGACAGTACCTGGTCACCATTAACTTTCATTGTATGGGAAAAAAAGAAAATTTTCTCTGATTCCTTTTTGTGAATTATTAAATATTGTAATATTAGTAGTTATTTTTTAAATGATAGGAAAAATAAGTTTTTCAATAACTACTAACCAACAAATGGTCCCAGAATTTAGTTGGATATAATCATTTTTTCTACCTTACTATTTGGAAACTTGCATTAAATTTTATTATAAAACATTTATTTTATATTATATTATAAAAATTTTATTTTATTTTATTTTATTTTATTTGTTTTGTTTTGTTTTGTTTTGTGCATACTATGGCAAAAATCCTATCTTTTCCATCCTCCTTTGTATTCGGCTGCTGAAAGCCATACAAGTTTTTTAACAACATGAGGGTGGGTAAATAAGTCAGGGCATTTAGGTAAATAATGACAGGAGTTTTATTTTTGAAATCCCTTTAAAAGATGTGAACCATAGAACGTGAGAATGGGCCTGGTCAGGGCATTTACTCTTTCTCTGAGCAAAAACATAATGGTGCTTACAAGAACTGATATTGAATTAGCAATGCTGAATGAAAATGGTACAGAAAAAGAGGGATGAAAAACATCATTATCATAGCCAGAGTGGCATGCCATATGTTTCTAGATCAAACCACATGTATCCCCATGCTCCTCCACATGTAATCAGGATGAATGAATTGCACATAGTAAGATCACCATTAAGACCTTGTAGCATGGGAGTGCCACAAAGGTTCCGTCTGGGCCCCCTGCTTTTTACTCTTTACATAAATGACCTACCAACTGTGTGTAAGAGTAAAATTGTTATGTATGCTGATGATCTGTTTGCTATATGCACGTGGTGAAAAACTGCGGAAGGATACCAGAAGTCGCTCAACCAAACTGACCAAAGAGATGAAGAAAGTTTCTTTATTGGCTGAAAAAAACTCACTTACCTCACTCTAAATTTAGATAAGACTGGTGTCTATGTTTTTCACAAATCAATTTAAAATACAAATTTACCCTAATATTTTAATTGATGGACAAAATCATTTCAAATCAAGAACAGGTAAAATATTTTAGGTGTCATATTGGAACCAAATTTAGGCTTAAAAAGCATATAAAAAAGTTAACAAATACAATAACATTTAATATGGCACAGTTCAGATACATTCGAATTCCTTTACAATCGAGGCCTCAGGGGCCTATCTAAATGCAATGATTGTTCCTCATTTTCGATATTGTATGACCAAGTTGGTCACAGGCTACTCAAAAACTGCCTTCAAGCCACTTGAGTCATTATATAAAAGCTCTCTAAAGATTCCACGATAAGAAAAAGCAGACGATTCCATCCACTGTCATATTCTTGTAAAAATACCCCAAATTTTCTCAGCTTTGAAAATCTGATAATTTCACACCAATCTGTGTTTGATGACATAAGATCCTTTATGACAACGCCGCTGCTCCCCTCCACTAAAAGAATTCATATCTTTGGGCTCTGAAAACAACAGCTCGAGAGCCCACAAAGATCTACAGTGCGAGGTGGTCATGCGCAGGAGCCCTAAAAGCATGGGACAGTATTTGGAAACGTCTGCTTTTTCTGTGTATGGCCGCTTCGTTAGTGGAAAATGTTGCCTAGCAGAGCTAAAAAAAAAAGCACAAAGTCTTACACATTCACACGCCAAGCAAAGAAATGGCTTTTATCAAATCAAATTTGTTCCCACATGTGACCAGATAAATGTATGTGTGTGTGTCAAGTGTGTTCTAAGGTCTAAGTAGATCAAAGGTGTGAACACATGAAACTTTTGTACATTTTTTATTTTTTTTAATTTGGGCAAGTCTGTAAATCTTATTACTCATGTATGTTTTCTATGTTGTAGCTTAACATCAGCCTGCCCGGGACTACGGGTGAAAATTAGCTCTTGAGCAAAAACCCGGTACTATACATCTCTACCTTTGAGGTGTTTCTTTATTGTACGCTGTCCCTGTTTCTTTAAATAAAGAAAAAAAAAAGAAAGAGACAGACATTAGTATCAGATTAAATGTTTCCCAAAACCATTAGGACATTTGGATTTAGACTGCAAATGACTAGAAAGGAAGGAAGGAGAATGAGTTAGGGTCTTCAAAGGTGTAATCTCTTGTACTTTTTAATTTCAATTCATACAGATTTTCTCCTGGATTCATGTTATTAGTTTCTTTTATTGCCTATAAATAGATATACATGAACTTTTATGAATTACAAAGGATACAAAATCATTACCAGGTAGACTCAACATGCAAGTACACCTCAGATAAGGGCCCTCAGAGGATAAAACACACCTAGTGCTTCACTTGTTATGGATCGCCAGCCAGCAACACCCCGAACGAATTTAGATGCCGTATCTGAAAGCTGCACCCAGCACTTTCCTGTGCTACTAGTTATATTACCAACATTTTGACAGGTTTTTCCATATAAATAAAAAAACAAGGAACTTTTCGTTTATATATTTTATACATAATGTTAAAAGTTCCCTACCAAGCTAATCTATAGTCAGATGGTGGACCATGCACTGTGGCTGCTGTAGGGTGGTCTTGTTGAGTCTGGGCGCAGTGTAAGCTGCAGTCTAATAAAGATCAGTGTGGGAGTGGACACACTTTACCACATCTGTGGCTGTGTGCCGGAGTGGGTGACGGCACTTTGTGAGGTGTTCCTGCCGGCTCCCATGTTTGTGTTTCAGACTTTTTGCCAACCAGCTTGTCCTGCTGAATGTGAATAGAAAAGATATTTGGGTATACGCCCATCCTTTTTCCCATGGACATGCATGAACAGTAGACTCTGTGTGGTTAGAATAATGCGTTTGTTAGTGTCGTTGACACTGGACACCGATAGGGAAAGCCTTTAGCCTCTTTATATTAGTCAGTTTTAATACAAAAAAATGAGGCACATTAAAAAAAAATTGTATATGATACACAAAAGGATCATTCAATTTTTTTGACAGTGTGCCATTTATATATATAATTATATATATATATATATATATATATATATAATATAATATTATACAGTATGCAATATATATATATATATATATAGTATATATATATAGGACGCAAAAAAAGGATCATTCAAATTTTGACAGTGTGCCATTTATATATCTATATATATATATATATATATATTATATATATATATATATATATCTATATATATATATATATATATATATATATATAAAATGGCACACTGTCAAAAATTTTAATGATCCTTTTTGGGGGTATTAGTCTTTTGCATTTATATATAGATAAACAATTTGCCAGCAATGCTCATCAGAGAGATGCATCTGCAATTGGTGCTTTCATTCTGGCTTCCCTTGTAAAAAGTGGCTATTTTTGTATCTTGCATGTGCTGCGGCACACTTACTTCCTTCCTTTCAGCGCTTATGTGTGGACAGGGTGGAGTGGCCTTATCTGTTAGCTTAGTTCTTACTGTGTGCCAAAATACAAGATTTTTTAAACTCAAAGGAAAATTCATAAACACATAAATCACATCGTTGCATAAATTTACTGTATTGAATTTGGACAGTTTAACTAACTGTTCAATGAAAATACTAGATTTTCTGGAACTGTTTGATGTACTTTTGCAATAGCACAAACAATGTAAGGACAGAGAAATGTCTGTGGTCTGTAATGCTCCATTACTCCTATATTAACTCACCTCAACCTCTTGTGTTTGCCATTTTATTGGTGATGTCTTTGAGTTCAGAGCTGTCTTTTTTCTCTGTGTGGGGTGACTAATGAATGACTAAATGTGATCTCTCACCATGTCACTCAGAGTATGTCTGCTTTCTATGTCATTGATTATGCACGGCTTCGCAGCTTTGTCAGGATTTTCCACTCTGTGAGGCATCCCTTTTTTCTTAGGATCCCAATTCCCGGTGGGGGAGAAAGAGGAAGAAAAAAAAAAAAAACAGAGTTGGTATTGTTTTAGTAGTTACACTACATCAAACAGGCAGATACCTCTTGAGCAAGGAAAATGCTGATCGACTGGTTGAGTTGGAAAACGAGACTGAAGCAAGAGGGCACAGTGATCGTTGGTCACGCAACCACTGTAACACATAACAGATTTAATTACGTTTTAAAGGGAGGCACCCAATATGAGCAATGAGAACTCATTTTGGACTGCCTTGGTGACAAGAACTTGGGTTAGCGGTGTTAAATTTTGTAGAACAGAATTTTGGCAAGATATTAAACTCAAAAGAGTGTTGTTGTAGAGGTTGAGCTGTTTACATTTAATTATATTATACTAATATTTTGTTTGTTAGATTGGTTGGGGGTCAGCCGATGAATTTATTTAGGGGTCAACTATGAAAAAACTGGAGGGAAGGAGGCGGGGGGTTTTTTTAGTGTTATTGTAATGCTGGGGAAAATTAGGGGGGGATTATATATATATAAAGCTAGATATATATCTATACATATATATAGATAGCATATATATATATATATGTGGGGTATATTTAGAATATATATATATATAATTATCATATATATTATATATATATATATATAATATAATCGTATATACTTAGAATATATATGTGGGGATATAGGTAGTATTGTGATATTATATTTATGTAGATCATATATATGAGTATATATATTATATTATTATACTGTATATATTATAGTAATACTCTATATATTACTATATATATATATATATACTATTACTATGACTATAGCCTTTGTAAGTGGATTGACATATAGAATAAAATAAAATATCATCAGTATAGTTACAACAGAATAAACGTTGGATTGATAGAATAAAAGAGAATAAGGGCTAAAATTTTGGGCCTGCATATGGATTATACTGGGCATGTTTTGTGGACTAAGGTCGCTCCTTAAAATCTGCATTTAGCTTGCTAAAAAATGATGGCCATATTTGCCTTTTAGTATTCCAAATACAGACTAAAAGACAACCAGTACCAGACGGTTGGTAATAAAAAATCTGGACCTGTACCGCGAGACTTCTTGTGAAGTGGACTTACTCGGAAAGATGCACCATTTTTAGTGATGTTCCAACACACATGGGCTATTACAAGTTATCGCTGTTGTGCACAACAGGGAGTTTGGGACTGTAACACAGGCCATGAGCTCTGTGTGTCAGTGAATTTCTGGCCAGTACTGGAACTGTTTTCATCTCTCTCCTTCCCCTGACACAAAAGGGCAAACAGGAAATGACTCATTGTGTTGCCCACACATTAATACAGTCATCAACCCTTTGTGGCGATCCGGCCATGAGCACATAGAGACACGCTTGTATTGCCCACACATTAATACAGTCATCGCTGTCTATCAGCAAAGACCCTCATTCTTTCAAATCCATTACTCATATAATAGTTGTTCCAAGAAAACTTTGTTTGTCCTGACAGGATACACTTGTGGGTTCAGAACGGCATGAAAAAGAATCTCTAAAGAAATGTGCGCCAGAATGATGTTCTCATCACTGTCATTAACATGTACTGTGACACCTCTTTTGCTGCAGGTTGACCTGAACAAGCTACCGACGGCTGTGAATGTAAGCCATTGTCTGAGCCCCAGCCATAAGCCTTTCGAATCGCCCGGTGTGGTGGTGGGAGCAGTCCCCGATGCCGGCGCGCACCAAACGGATTCTTCCCCGACGAATCAGAGCCACTGCTGCGCTGTGACTCCACTTCCAGCAAGGACTCTGCCCTCAGCCGGACAGGCTCTTTCATAACCAAAGGTAAACACACATGGAAAAATAGAAAGAAAAACAGCTAGAAAAACACACAGTTAACAAAGTTAGTTGTAATTATAAATCAAAATACAATATTTATTATTATTATTATTATATTTTATATTTGTTTGTAATAATATAGCACTTTAAGTGAAAATATAAAACAATTTAAATATAATGTAATTTATCATTCTGAATTCCTTAGAGATGTAAACAGCTTTCATCAAATACTTGGGTAAAGTGTCTGTCTGTCTATCTACCTAGCTATCTAGGCCTCCTTGTGAATGTTTTATGTTCCTGGGTTGTATGTTGAACCATTTCAAATATGCAAACAGTTTAAATCATAAAAAAGAAACCCGTTTCATTCATGTTTTATTTTTCATTAATTTTTAGTAATATTTTATTGTTCTCATAGTTTAACAATTGAAATGAATGAATCTGTTATTAAATTAAAATTTAATTGTCTTTTGTACCTTTCGTGTGTGGTGAAAAGGTATTGTAGTAATATCTTACAATATATCACCCCCTCGTGGATGCTTTATGTTCCTGCATTGTGTTCAATCATTTCAAAAATTCAGTTTAAATCTAGAAATGCCACCTTTTCATTGCTAGGCCCTATTAAATGCAGTTTTCATTTATATTAGTAAAATCTTTAAATAACAATACACAACAATAAACATGCATTTATGCACCTTTCTCATGATTTAAATGTAAATTAAAAAATTTAAATAACACATAACAATAAACAAGCGAGTGTGTGTGTGTGTGTGTGTGTATAGATTGATAAATGTTTTATTATAATTAAATATAAATTTTTAATTTTTTACATTTATATATGTATCATGCGTCAGGGGAGGACAGATGAAAAAGTTCCAGTACTGCCAGAAATTCACTGACCACAGAGCTCATGGCCTGTGTTACAGTCACAAAACTCCCTGTCTGTGCACACAGCATACTTGTAATGCCAGTGTGTTGGAACATTAATGGTGCATTTCCGAGTAAGTCACTTCACAAGAAGTCGGTACAGTCCAGATTTTATTACCACAGTCTGGTACTGTTCTTTATTCTGTATTGGATACTAAAGGCAAATATGGACACCATTTTAGCAAGCTATGCATTTTAAGCAACCTTATCCACAAAACATGCCCAGTATAATCCATATGCAGGCCCAATTTTAGCCCCTTATTCTCTTTATTCTATCAATCCAAATTTATTCTGTTGTAACTATCTGATTTTATTTTATTCTATTTGTCAAATCCACTTAAAAGGCTATATTCATAGTAATATATATATATAGTATGAAATAAATTAAATTAGTATATTATAATATATATTGCCCCCTTGTGGATGCTTTATGCTCAACCATGTATAAACAAATCATACAAAATGTTACTTTTTTTTCTTCTTGAGCTATGATTTTTATTGTTTTTTATCACACAATCTCCTATTAAATATGACATTTTTCTTTTAAATTTGCACTTTTCTTCAAAGAATATTATGAATAATAATTCCTTAAGAATTTGTTTTATTAATAGAAATGCTCAATCTTCTCTCCCGCAGAGAAAAAGGACACAGTGCTGCGGCAGGTGCGTCTGGACCCCTGTGAACTTCAGCCCATCTTCGACGATATGTTGCACATTCTCAACCCCGAAGAGCTCCATGTTATTGAGGAGATCCCGATGGCAGAGGACAAGCTGGACCGCTTGTTTGAGATTGCAGGGGTGAAGAGTCAAGAAGCAAGCCAGACGCTGCTTGACTCAGTCTACAGCCACTTGCCTGACCTCCTTTAGACCTTTACAACATCTCTCTAATGTCAGCTACAGAAACAAAGTGGCGGACATTGTGTCGTTCAGTGACATGCACGAATGCCCAGACGGGAGCTTATCTGCACATAAAAAAGTAGCTCCTTTCGCTAGAATTCACAGAGCGTGGAAGTAGTGTTCTTACGTTTGTGAGCTCTTGACTGGATATACAGCGGGTGTCAATGCTATAACCTCTCTTAACATACAGCATATTCTTGCACACACCTCAGCATGATGTCTAACTCAAAGCTATATGATGTAACTTATGAACTGGTTTGTAAATTGTTAAATCAAACATTTAGTACTTTGATGTTATGTTAATTATTTTTTTTTTTTATTACTTAAAAATTAACACATCCTAATCAGCAAGATATTTTTGTTCCTTTTGTTTCTTTTTTATATTAAGAAGTATTACCACTGTAGCTTGTTTAGATAATAATTTTGTGTTTTATGTGATTTCAAGGGCACTGAAAACTATTCTAACTGGTTCTGATACAAATCATGACTGGGGATTATGTGCACGCACTACACAACTCTCAAAATAAACTCCATTCCCATGTGCTTTTCCAATAAAAGAGGACAAAAAACAAGTATGATCGCTAATTTCACACAGGCTAGACTACCACCAAAAAAAATCTATTTCACAACATTTAAATGTAGCATTTCAGTGTTGATATTGCAGATGATGATATGTGGTACAGAGTGAATGTCTCTGTTAAACTCTGTTAAATCAAGTCACTCTGGTGCTAGATGTGAAAATATGGGATAGTGGTCGATTTTATTCCAATAGCAGGGTGTTTATGGTCATTTGACCGCTGAACCTTAAAAAAAATGCAATAGCAGCTTGTATTGACTCTCCTGGATCTTAGGAAGAGTGTCAGATGAGCTGTTTGGAAACAAAACAAACACAAAAACATAGCGGAAACCAAAAATTAATCCAAATGCCAATTTAAAATTTAAAAAAAGTAAAAAAAACACCTTAACAATAATTAAAAATAACATATAAAACCTAAAAAACAAACAGATTAAATTAAAGTTTTTTGTCATAATTTGTGGTTGTTTTCATGTGGTGTTCTTATGAATAGTTCATTGTGAGTCTTCACGTTTGCTTTGTCCATGAGCTGAACTCATTTTTAAATGACATAAAAGTGCTTGAAGTTCAGGTTTGTGGAGACATGCACATTTTAATGAACACGGTTTCCCTCAGAGTAGGCTAAAACATTTTTATCTATCAGTCTCAGGTAAGCCTATCAGATGTATGATAACTGACACTGAAACTATTGTTGCTGATATGTAACACATAACAGTGTTCTTCCTCATCTTATTTTACTTTGATATGAAAAGGCATTTGCATATTTTCCACCTGCTTTTTATGATGGTTAAGCTACATGTTATACTTATGTCTGGACTCCTGTGACCTGCAGCCCAATTTTGACGATAGGTTGCACATTCTTAACCCTGAAGAGCTCCATGTTACTGACGAGATCCCGATGGCGAAGGACAAGCTGGACCACTTGTTTGAGATTGCAGGGGTGAATAAAAAAAATAAAAATAATAATCAAATTTTTTTTTTAATTATACCGTATATACGATAATACTGTACCCACATTGGACTAGCAGTTTGGAAAATGGATGGATTTAGCTGCAGACTCTATCTTCTGGTGAGATGCGGGAATTCATACAGCACGACCCTGCATTATGAGTATTCTCTAGTAGCCGTTGAGTGCACATCGGTTGAGCACTTATAAGTAGATGCCACATTTGACTGCTCCGTACACGTTGACGTGTCTGCCATCTTGGAGCGATCAATGTGTTGTCATGCACAATAAAAATCAATGAGTTTCGAGATGTCGCAACAATGCGCAGCACCTGGTTGTGAGGAAATTGTTTAAACTTTCATGGGTAAGAAGGTGTTGATTTGTGCTTTTAATAGGATTTATCTCAATATTACAGGTTACAAAACTATAATGCCTTCTAAATGTCGTGTTAGCTAATGGTTTTGTCTTCTTGTATTGTGTTAGTTTAGCAAAGCCGCAGACACACAGGCATCTTTGCAGACCAGTGTTGGGGAAAGTTACTTTTAAAAGTAATGCATTACAATATTGCGTTACTCCCCAAAAAAGTAAACTAATTACGTTACTTAGTTACTTTTTATGGAAAAGTAATGCATTACGTTACTTTTGCGTTACTTTTTAAATATGAGCAGGCCTTGATTGTTTTTAATATAAGAAGTTCTATTTATAGCAAATGTAAAAGCCCTTTCACACCAAAAAGTGTAATGAATAAACCTCAGGCTGAAGGAAAAGTAAATTCACGTCTGTACAGTAGCACACAGGAGAAGAAGGTTCAACACTCTTCAGCAATAAAAAAAAACAATGAAGTTTTTTAATTAATTTTGATGAATACTAACTCTAAATTGTTTGTGAGTAGGATGAATTAATGCATATTCACATTTAGTCTAGAACTACATCATGTTCACACAGTGCACACAATGCCTCTGTACTTCTGATTTTCTCTCAGTATGGGGACAGGAGACTTGTCAGTAAATAAATGGAAAAAACATAGAAACTGGCGTTACTTTTTTGAAAAAAGTAACTCAGATATTTCCTTGTAAATTAAAAAGTAATGCGTTACTTATGACATAACTCTAAAAAATCAAACTTAAAACCAAACTCAAAAAACTCAACATCATCCTTTAAAGTAAACAAAGAAGACACAGAGGCATCTTTATTGCTGTGCATTATGGGACTGAATGAGTGCACTTGATAACATTCACTATAGTTTTGGACACCACTACAAATGGCTGTCCCTTCAAACAGTACCCTATTTAAGTGTATGGGGCGGTTTTCGTGTCACATCCCTGCAGAGTTTAATTCCAACACTGCTCCAAGGGTTGAAGCTAAACTCTGCAAACTGTGGCGCTCTAGGAGTTTTGCACCCCGGGTCTACAGGCCTTTTTTAGACCTCTACAAATGTGCTACTATCAGCTACAGAAACTGTCACAGTTACGGACGTTTTGTTGTGTTTTTCATTCCCCGTGTTCTCTGTGGGTGACCTACCCTGCATTCCATTCGGAAGGGCTCATCCCTACGCCCTTATCCCTTCAAAGGGTTTACCCTCCGGAGTGAGACCTTCGAAGGGTTGAAGGGTGTAGGGGACCAAACAACTGTTTCTTGAAGTGCCCTTCTGCGTCATCATCACGTGCCCACACAGAGGCTCCGTCGTCATGCAAAGAATCTGCGCAAAGGATCATGGGAGCTCGAAGTGTCCATCAGTTGTACCCTTCGAAATCCTTCATCACAAAAGAACACATCATGTTTGGAATGCACCATCAACTTAATCCATCAAAAACACCTAAATACTTCAAAAAGGTCACTGACAGAAAATTTTCAGTTTTCGGAGGGCGAAATATCCCGTTTGGGAATGCAACCGCTAGTTTCTGGCTCCTATTGATTGTGTCATTATGTTCAGGTTGTGTCTAGTAATTACCCTCATTTACGTTCCCCATATAAGTTGCATTCTGTTCAGTGTTTGGTTGTCCGGTCTCTTTTATGGATATGTGTGTTTGCTACTTCCCTATGATGGATTACCCTTATGTGGATAATTAAAGGCTTTATATTGTGATCTTCTTCGTATTTGTGCTTCTCTTGTGACAGACACAAAAATTAGCACTCACTCCTTTCCACTGTATCATTCAGTGACATGTACGTAATTATGGAACCTCTGGAATGCACAGACAGGAGTTTATCTGCACATCAAAAGCCGCTCCCTGCACTAGAATTCATATAACGTGGATGTAAGATTTTTCTGTTTTCATTGGAACTTGGTCTTCAATACATCTATTTACTGTTTCTATTTTGTGTTTTACTGCTTTTATGTATTTATTCATATCCAATGTCAATTATCATTTAATAATGTATTTGGCTAATAACTGTTGTTAGGTTCCTGGTGGGCCACTTTCCTGAGAGTTTAGCTCCAACCCTAGTTAAACACACCTGAACCAGCTGATCCAGATCTATGCTGTGTTCAGAAAATTCCCCCTATTCCCTCATTCACTATTCCCTACATTAGTCTGCTAATATAGTCCACTTGAAGGAGTGAATGAAATCAAGTAAGCAAATTAAGACACTGAGTGCGCTGGAAGGGCTGCTGCTTTTGCATAGCTTGGGCTTGCTGTTTAATAATCATTTGAAACTTAGCAAATTTGCTCTGGTAGTAATGAAGAGATTTATTTTGAACTCTCACAGAAGCACTGCACTCTCCCACAGTCAGGGTTTGGCCATGTTTAAGGATTCAAAGTAGGGCTGCACAATTATGACAAAAATCATAATTGTCGATTTACATTGAATGATGTTTATACCATTGTTTGATGCAACTGCATGCTGTATTTTTATATGAAAATAAACAAGCTGAAAACACTCTAACTGAAAAACTTTTAGTGCTTTTGTATAGTAATAAGCCTTAAAAGTCAACTATACATCGGATTGGTTTCTTCTTTAAATGATAAAAAAAAATATGAATGGTATTATAATGTTAAACTAAAACTAAAACCCTTAAAGGGGTCATATGATGCGATAAAAGCGAAAAAAATTTTTTCCTTTCTCTTTGGAGTGTTACAAGCTCTTGGTGCATAAAAAATATCTGTAAACATCAAAATACTAAAGTCTCAAATCCAAAGAGATATTCTTTATAAAAGTTAAGACTCATCCACGCCCTCCTAAAATGCCTCGTTTAAACACGCCCCCACATGTCTGCATCACTGTGTGAGGAGATTTGCATAACACCGCCCCAAATGTTCACGCAAAGAAAGAAGGCGTAACTTTTATTCTCGCTGTAGTATTGTTGTTGGCGCCATGTTGTGGAGACGCTGTGTTTCTTTGTGAAAGTGGAACTACTTTGTTTGACCTTCCAAAAGAGGATGATATCCGCTTCGTCATGCCTAGAGCCGATCCGTGCTGGTCGCTGAGGAAATACATCAACTTTGCGCTGTGGATCGCCAGATTGCCTTTCACCGTGGACGAAGCGGAGTCCAGCCCGGGGTCGTCATATGTGTCCTTCATCGAATCCGCCAGCCGTGCTGTTCTGTAAAGTGAGGCATTTCCAACTTTCTAAGGACTGTCTGGCACTTCTGACTCACAGCCTGTAAGTACATGTTTTATATTTAAAAAATTTGCCACTGATGATTCAAGCACGAGTTTTAAGCAGTGTAGAGTAGCGCTTGTTGTTTGTCGTTTCTCCAATCACAAATGCAGACATGCTTTAATGTTTACGCAGCGTGATACGCAAAGCAATGCGTAAAAACACAGTACAATTCATTATAATCAGAAATTTTGTCCCCGCTGGATGCAACAAATGCCTCGTTTGTAATGGGTTTTATTGGTTTTGTCTGGTCATGCCGGGAGACCCCATCACAGTATGTTTGGGGTGTAACATTTCCGTCACACGCTTGTGGTATTCAGCCAATCACAACGCACTGGATAGCTGGCCAATCAGTGTACACCTTGCTTTTCAGAACAATGAGCTTTGTAAAAATCGACGTGTTTCAGAAAGGCGGGCCATAGAGGAGCAACGATAATGTACATTATGTGGGGGGGGCATAGAGGAGCAACAATAATGTACATTATGTGGAAAATTTATTTTTTTTAACCTTAAACTGCATAAACACTTTGCATTACACTGAATACACAAAATAATGTTCTATTTAGCAACATCATATGACCCCTTAAAGATAACATGTAGAAAGAAAAAAACATATCTTAAGTGTGCAGAATAACATAAGTGGGACTTTGAACGAGATTACCTGCCGCTCTGAACGATGATATGTTATTGTGGCATCCATAATTGTAATCGTAATTAGAAATTCAATAAATTGTGCAGCCCCAATTCAAAGACACTTGGTGTAGTTTATCTATTACTAAGATGTTATACTCATGTCTCTAGTGTTTAGTCTGTTTTTTCCTGTGGATTTACCTGATTTTCCAGTATCCCCAGTGTTCTGATTATCTGATCAGCTGTTCTGATCAGTGTTCTTAGTATCTGATCTTACTTACCTGCTGCTCTAAATTACGAGACTTATCCTGTGTATAATCACCTGCTTCACCAGTGATCTCTTTTCTGTCTAGCCATTCTCTGGGTGTTCTTGATTTTTGGCTGTTGTTTGTTGTACTCACCTGAGGAATCCTTAGTTGTGAGATTGAGCTAAAAAGAACATTATTTTGTACATTTGGTGTAATGCAAAGTGTTTATGCGGTTTAAGGTTTAAAAAAACACATTATTTTCCACATAATGTAAATTATTTTTTGCTCCTCTATGCCCCACCTTTCTGAAACGCATTGATTTTTACAAAGCTCATCATTCTGAAAAGCGCGTTGTGTGCTGATTGACCAGCTATCCAGTGCATTGTGATTGGCTGAATGCCTCAAGCGTGTGATGGAAATGTTACGGCCCTTAACACAGCGGTTCCCAATCCCAGTCCTTGCACTAGAGGTCTACACGGAGGACCCGGGACCCAACCCAGGATCCGTACGGGTTCTAGGCTATATTTTAAATGGTCAGCCGGGTCCGGGTCGGGTCCCAATCTATTACTTCGGGTCCCGGGTCTGTTTAACATGTTAATGTTAATCTGTTAATGTGTGTAATACCCGAGTAGATTGGACTCGGAGAACACCCGGCCATTATCAGAGTCAGTCAGCACTGTGCGTGTTGTTTTTTTATTTATATTAGGATGAGCAAAGTGTGACTCTGTAATTTGAAATAAGAAAAAAAAAAAAAAACGATGCGATGACTTGACCTTTGATGATTGGCTTTTTTATTTAGAAGGCGAGACTTTTTCCGCCATACCATACCTTAGCAGTTTCTCCAATTTTTATAATAATATTATGAATAAACCGTCTTGTTGTTATATCTAAAACTTTTGCTCAGACTTGGCTCAGAGAACACAGAAATTATAGCAAAATAAGTAAAGATAACATCAGCAGCCATGGCACTAGATGAGCAATCGTTATTATAATCCAAATGGGCAAACAGTCTAAATTAGTTGACTCGAGATAAGTTGACTCGAGATACAAAAAATCCAAAACTGCAAAGTTGCATTTTTCATCCTTCACAGTGACAGCACTTGGACTTTTGAAGCTAGAATAATGAGTGGACTAAGCATTTCAATTGGCAAGAGAGGAATAACATGGATGGAACTTTCTTGGCAAGGAGGACTGTGTGCATTACAGTCAGGTACAAGGGAGAAGGCTTCTTACTTTAGGTAAAACAAAAAGTTAAATTTTCGCAACTTCTTTATCGACTTGTTTATAGAAATTTGCTGTGGAATATTCAGTTGTAATCCAGTTGGATCTGTGTATTCCCGGCAGGGTTCGGGTCCAGCTTTCAAATAATTGACGGTTCGCATCGGTTCCGGGTAGTGCATTTTTGACATTTCAAATACAAATTACAGGACCTCAGTTAACACACCTAACTCACACAACCATCCCATTAAAAGAGAGCTACGTGCACTTAGTTAACACACCTGATTCATATAACCAGCTCGTTAGAAGAGAGCTACGTGCATGAACTGCATTCCAATTGATATGATCCCTGCACCGTGTTCATTGCTCCCTACTCCCTGAGCAGGGGAAAGCCGTTCAAGTTTACTTTACTTCCAAACATTCATTCATGGATTTGCTCTGCGCTGCTGCGTGCAGCGTCTTCACACACAGACGAGTGTGACATCATATACCTCTTTAAATAAATACAATTTAAATTCATGTCTCACACACTTTAATGCCCTTTGAATGAAACATATACAGTCGTTTCGAACTGGAATCATGACAGAATATCCAGTGATGTCCACTTCGCAGGGCACTTACGGTCGAATAAAACAAACGTTGTACATGATAAGAGGACTGGGATTGGGAAACGCTGCATTACCAATCTGTGATGCCATGTCCCAGCGTGACAAGACAAAAACAATATAAACCCATTATAAACGAGGCATTTGTTGCTTCCAGTGGGGACATAATTACTGAATATAATGACTTATACTGTCTTTTTACGTGTTGTGTATCGCGCCGCATAAACATAAAACCACGTCTGCATTTGTGATGGGAGAAACGACAAACAACAAGCCTATTCTACACTGTTCAAAACTTGCGTTTGAATCATCAGTGGCAAATTCTTTATATATGTAAACGTACTTACAGACTGTGAGTCAGAAGAGCCAGACTGTCCTTGCAAAGTTGAAACTGCCCCACACGGGCATTGTAGTCTACTCTCACAGGGAAACAGTCCTCGTTCCTCTGTAAAAATGCACTGCAACATCTGAATATTTGGGCTGAATACAACAGTGTTGTAAATACAACTTCACCACTTATTTTTTAGTTGTGTCCTCTTTTGGAAGGCCAAACAAAGTAGTTTCACTTTCACAACGAAACACACAGTGTATCCACAACATGGTGGCGGCATCAACAGCGAGAATAAAAGTTATGCCTTCCTTATTTGCGTAAACATTTGGACAGTGTTATGCAAATTTTCCCACATAATGACGTAGACATGTGGGGTCGTGTTAGAATGAGCTGTTTTAGGAGGGCGCGGACAAGCCTTAACTTTTATAAAGAATATCTCTTTGGATTTGAGATAATAAAAATATGACTGTCTGATATGTGCAAACATTATTGCTGATATGTTGTACATAACAACATATCCTTCTCATTCTGATTTGAATTTATATATATATATATATAATGTATAAACCAGGAAAATTTGAGCTTAAAAAAATACCTTTCTGGAGTATCAGATTCTTGAACCTTCACTTGTAACCTCAACGACCCAAAAAAGAAGAGGAAGAAGAAAAAAACTAAAGAAAAAAACTTGCACGCAGGAATGCAATCAGTCAGGAACTGAATCACTTATCCGTTTTCTTCACTTGTCACTTGTCCCTTGTCTTTCTCGTTACATTTATAGTCATCCTCTTCTCAAAACACTAATAATTTTTAATTAGGTATTAAGCAGTATGAAAACTAAGTAGAAAGAATACTTGCAAGTGTATTATTCCAATCTGGCATGTGTTCTGTAGGTGGATCATTTCAGAAGGAAACAAAAACTCTTCTTCAGACAGATTACTTGAGAGTTCAGGACATCATATATTTTTTGTTTTATTTTATTATTTTTCCATAAGCAAGATAAGAATGCTAAATCTGTTTTTTTTCTTTAAAATGTCACTAAAGGCTCTATGCCTTTTTCAGTGTGTTAATGTTATGATGTTTAAAACCTGTAATCTTTCTTTTGAGGAAAAATAAAATATATTTTGAAGAATATGTTAAGAACTGTTATGTACATATGTAGACATTTTTAGCAGACTTAAAAAAGTTTGAGTACAGATCTTTGGTTCATATGTGAAGTAATTAAACTGATTGACGCACCAAAAATATAAACACAAGAGCACAGTGTAAACGGCTGCGTGGAACATAATTATTATTATTATTATTAATATGGAAATATGATTTATTTTTATTTATTTATAACTTTGTGTGGTTAAAAATGAAGAACAACAAAAAAAATTATGTAAACATTTGGACAGTGTTATGCAAAATCTTCCCACATAGTGACATAGACATGTGCGGGGCGTGTTTGAATGAGCCTTTTTCAGGAGGGCGTGGACAAGCCTTAACTTTTATAAAGAATATCTCTTTGGATTTGAGATAATAAAAATATTATCACGACTATTATCATGATGATAACTGTCTGATATGTGCAAACATTATTGCTGATATGTTGTACATAACATATCCTTCTCATTCTGATTTGAATTAAACAAACACCTAAGGCTTTATATATATATAGATATATATATATATATATAGATATATATATATATATATATATATATATATATTTCCACACCTGCTTTTCTCCAAAAAACAAACAAGATCAAATAAACTAATTTTTACAAGTGATTTTATTTGGTACTCCTAATTATGATGGTTATAAGCTACATAATATTACACATAATGTATAAACCAGGAAAAATTTGAGCTTGAAAAAATACCTGCCTGGAGTATCAGATTCTTGAACCTTCACTTGTAACCGACCCAAAAAAGAAGAGGAAGAAGAAAAAACAAAAGCAAAAAACATGCACACAGGAATGCAATCAGTCAGGAACTGAATCACTTATCCGTTTTCTTCACTTGTCACTTGTCCCTTGTCTTTCTCGTTACATTTATAGTCATCCTCTTCTCAAAACACTAATCATTTTTTTATTAAAAATTAGGTATTAAGCAGTATGAAAACTTAGTAGAAAGAATACTTGCAAGTGTATTATTCCAATCTGGCATGTGTTCTGTAGGTGGATCATTTCAGAAGGAAACAAAAAACAGATTACTTGATAGTTCAGGACATCATATATTTTTTGTTTTATTTTATTATTTTTCCAGAAGCAAGGTAAGAATGCTAAATCTGTTTTTTTCTTTAAAATGTCACTAAAGGCTCTATGCCTTTTTCAGTGTGTTAATGTTATGATGTTTAAAAACCTGTAATCTTTCTTTTGAGGAAAATAAAAGATATTTTGAAAGAATATGTTAAGAACTGTTACTGTATGTACATATGTAGACATTTTTAGCAGACTTAAAAAAGTTTGAGTACAGATCTTTGGTTCATATGTGAAGTAATTAAACTGATTGACGCACCAAAATATAAACACAAGAGCACAGTGTAAACGGCTGTGTGGAACAGAATTATTATTATTATTTTTAATATGGAAATATGATTTATTTTTATTTATTTATAACTTTGAGTGGTTAAAAATGAACAAAAAATAAATAAATTACATAAACATTTGGACAGTGTTATGCAAATCTTCCCACATAGTGACGTAGACGTGGGGTCGTGTTAGAATGAGCCGTTTTAGGAGGGCGCGGACAAGCCTTAACTTTTATAAAGAATATCTCTTTGGATTTGAGATAATAAAAATATTATCACGACTATTATCATGACAATGACTGTCTGATATGTGCAAACATTATTGCTGATATGTTGTACATAACAACATATCCTTCTCATTCTGATTTGAATTAAAACAAAATAAGGCTATATATATACAGTATATATATATATATATATATATTATATATATATATACAGGTCCTTCTCAAAAATTAGCATATTGTGAAAAATTTCATTATTTTTCCATAATGTAATGATAAAAATTAAACTTTCATAGATTTTAGATTCATTGCACACCAACTGAAATATTTCAGGTCTTTTATATTGTTTTAATACTGATGATTTTGGCATACAGCTCATGAAAAACCCAAAATTCCTATCTCAAAAAAATTAGCATATCATGAAAAGGGTTCTCTAAACGAGCTATTAACCTAATCATCTGAATCCACTAATTAACTCTAAAACACCTGCAAAAAGATTCCTGAGGCTTTTAAAAACTCCCAGCCTGGTTCATTACTCAAAACCGCAATCATGGGTAAGACTGCCGACCTGACTGCTGTCCAGAAGGCCATCATTGACACCCTCAAGTGAGGAGGGTAAGACACAGAAAGAAATTTCTGAACGAATAGGCGGTTCCCAGAGTGCTGTATCAAGGCACCTCAGTGGTCTCTAAGGCAAGTCTGTGGGAAGGAAAAAGTGTGGCAAAAAACGCTGCACAACGAGAAGAGGTGACCGGACCCCTGAGGAAGATTGTGGAGAAGGACCGATTCCAGACCTTGGGGGACCTGCGGAAGCAGTGGACTGAGTCTGGAGTAGAAACATCCAGAGCCACCGTGCACAGGCGTGTGCAGGAAATGGGCTACAGAGAAGCAGCACTGGACTGTTGCTCAGTGGTCCAAAGTTATTTTTTTCGGATGAAAGCAAATTTTGCATGTCATTCGGAAATCAAGGTGCCAGAGTCTGGAGGAAGACTGGGGAGAAGGAAAAGCCAAAATGCCTGAAGTCCAGTGTCAAGTACCCACAGTCAGTGATGGTCTGGGGTGCCATGTCAGCTGCTGGTGTTGGTCCACTGTGTTTTTATCAAGGTCAGGGTCAATGCAGCTATCTATCAGGAGATTTTGGAGCACTTCATGCTTCCATCTGCTGAAAAGCTTTATGGAGATGAAGTTTTCGTTTTTTTTCAGCACGACCTGGCACCTGCTCACAGTGCCAAAACCACTGGTAAATGGTTTACTGACCATGGTATTACTGTGCTCAATTGGCCTGCCAACTCTCCTGACCTGAACCCCATAGAGAATCTGTGGGATATTGTGAAGAGAAAGTTGAGAGACGCAAGACCCAACACTCTGGATGAGCTTAAGGCCGCTTTCGATGCATCCTGGGCCTCCATAACACCTCAGCAGTGCCACAGGCTGATTGCCTCCATGCCACGCCGCATTGAAGCAGTCATTTCTGCAAAAGGATTCCCGACCAAGTATTGAGTGCATAACTGAACATAATTATTTGAAGGTTGACTTTTTTTGTATTAAAAAACACTTTTCTTTTATTTGTCGGATGAAATATGCTAATTTTTTGAGATAGGAATTTTGGGTTTTTCATGAGCTGTATGCCAAAATCATCAGTATTAAAACAATAAAAGACCTGAAATATTTCAGTTGGTGTGCAATGAATCTAAAAATATATGAAAGTTAAATTTTTATCATTACATTATGGAAAATAATGAACACCTTCAGTGCATGTACTGTAAATAAGAAATAACAAGAATTGTCCACAAAACTGTATATATATATATATATATATATATATATATAGTATAATGACACTTATTCATTCAAGTCCCACAAAAAGGCTTGACATCCACGTTAGACAAATGCAGACTCTCAATGGGGAATCAACACTGCAGCTGGAATTGCTTGCCAGTTCAGCGCTGAACAGGGTAAGGATTTGTCTTGGCATGTTTAAGAGAAGTCATAGAGAAAGCGCACTCTGCGCAGTGACAAAAGCCTCTCATCAGCATACAGAATCAAAAGGCTAGACTCAATTTTGCTGAGAAGCGTGTTGTGTGGAGAGAGGAGAACTGGACCAAGGTTCACTTTAGTGATGATAGCAAGTTTAATTTATATGGGTCTGATGAGAAAACTGCAAGGAGAAAATGAAAGGAGGAGGAGGAGGAGGAGTTGTCATGGTTTAGGGGATGTTTTCTGCAGTAGGAGTTGGGCCTCTTATAAAGCTACATGGCAGGGTTTAATGCAAATATTTATCAGAACCTCCCTCAACAACATGCAGTACCTTCCCTGCAAGCATCTAATCAGCCTGCAATTCTCATGCAAGACAATGTACCCATCACACTGCAAAATGGGTAAGGAGCAGTTCCTTGAAGCTAAGAACACTGAAATGATGAAATGGCCCGCCCAGAGTCCTGATCTAAGCTCGATTTGAAATCTCTGGAAAATTCTTGGCAACAAAGTTATGACTAAGAAAACCCACTACTGTAGAGTTAACGAACTATGGAAGAAACTGGAAGAAGAGTGGTCAAGATCACACCAGCGCAGTGGTGAGAAACTAGTGATGTCCTGCAGCCAGTCAAAGCAAAGGCTTCTACAATTCCTACTAATTTTGACAGCTGTAACCCTTCAAAAATTATAGTTGTAATCTACTTTCATGCTACAGTGGCTACTGTTCTCTAATTTTGATCACAAAATAAAAGTTTTGTTGAAATGCCGTGTAAATGTTGTCAAATATGTTAGTAGGACAGTGTTTGAGAAAATACAGCTAATATTCCTTCAAATTTTGAGCAATGAAGATTAATTATTCCAGAAAAATTCAATTATATATAGACTGTTGATGAAACATCAGTGTTGGTTACATCTTGTCCGTAAACAGCTACTATGTTGTGTGTGGGTGTAACGTTTGTAGCTTCTTGTCATCTCGGCGGCTACGTTCATCGGTAAAGTTCTAAAAAGCAATCATTGTTAACATTTGCGCAATCACCTGCTGTCAAAACTATACCTTTAACTGCAGAGAGCCGACAGTCAAAAAGTAACAGTGACTGAGCCCATGCTAAAATGACAGTAAAAAGGCCTATCGCATGCCTTTTGAGAAGTGGCAGGGTGACCAGAAGTCCCATTTTTCCTGGGACAATCCCATAATTCAGCTCTATTTTTAGTGTCCCGACTTCTTAAGAAAAAAAAAAAGCATGATTTGTCCCGTATTTCAAAATTTCTTTACAAATAGGAGATCAGCGCAAGTAGTAGTAGTGTTCTGTTCAACAGTCTATTCAAAAGTAGCCAAGAACAAAATTACCATCCAATCACAATTCGTTATCCATTAACTTGCTTTAGTGAAGGCCGGATAGGCGGAATCTCACTGAATGACATACCAGAATGGCTCTCTCTCTCGAGTGCGCTTGCGATCAGATCTATTGCACCTGAATAGATAAATAGACACACAGTTGTCAAAATGTCCATCATGTGGAGTATCTCACGTAACTACAGTCGGTAATGGCTTAAGTGAGTGTAAACAGGTGGGTGAAACCGGATATGTGTCGGTAGGATACATCCATGCGTCCGGTCTTAAAGGGACAGCAGCCTAGATACCTGTCTGTGTGAAGTGATTATAATTTAACTACGAGATCTGAAGGAATAAAGACTGATACAGTCACAAACATGTCTGTTCATCATTCAAACAGGAATTGAGAACATACGGGGCATTTCTGCACCAATATCTTGATTTTTCGAGTCATGTAACCACATTCTATAGGTTACATCACACAGCCAGTTTAAGAGGCAGTATTAACATTAAGTGACATGGCATTTGACGTACAGATGCCATTGGCACATGCCACTATGCTCAGTGGCATATTCGGTGACACTTCCAGTTTTCGCTATCACGTGTCAGTGGTGAGTGGCATCAAAGACTATAGAATACCAAAAAAAATGTCACTCGTATAGTTTTGAATGGGAGAAAAAATTAGGGTGGCCATATGTGCTGCTCATACGGGACACGTCCCAGCCAGGATTTTAATATTGCCTAAAATATTCAGGTTTTGGGCTGTTTGCACTGTGCAGGTTGATCGTTATGTGACATTCATGAGCTTTCGAAACGCTCTCGCGTGTTTTTGTTTTGTTCCTTTGACTTGAAGCATCACTGCGCAATTTGGTGTCTTTTTTTGATCGGTGCGCAGTGACGCTTCAAGTCAAACTAACAAACACTTGCGCATATATGCATCGCTTTGATCGTCCCCTGTAGATCTCACCTTCTCATGCGCAGCCCCACGATTGGTCAATTATATACAAAACCTGCATATTATTGGTCAAGCTGCTTTGGACGTTTTAGGCAATATTAAAGTCCTGGCCAGGACGTGTCCCGTATGACACGGATGAACGCATATGGCCACCCTAGGAAAAATGCAATGCTCAATATGGCCGCTCAGTCACAGGAAGCCCCGCCTTCTGAATGAAGGAGCCAATCGCTAATCTGTAAAGTCAGCGCGTCACTGCAGCAGCCGTTAGAAGCGTCCTCGGTTTGTTATAGAAACAGTCAGCGTTCTGAGACGTGCGCTCAGGACTGTGCATGCGCACTGGCTGATCTAGCCTGAATAAATAAGCTTTTAATAACACTATTTGAGCAAAAGTAACAACATTTATGGCACAGCTGTTCTCAGATTTCTTTAGTGATTTAAAATATGAAATTTAATAGCAAGCCTAGTGGACAGTTTTGTAGAATTTGATGTTTCCCCATTCAAAGAGATAGGAGTTGCACTTGGATGCCCGAGAGGTGTTTCAAAGATGGCCGCCGAGTGACATGACTTGTCTTAAAGAGACTTTGGTGGCATGTGCCACTGACACTTGTGACATGGGTCAAATGGATTGTGTCAGTGTCACTGACATTGTGGCAGAACATCTCACTGTATGTTGCGGCAGTGACACTGCTGCTGTCAGCCGGAGTATAGCGTAACACATGCCACTTAACGGCAGAATGATTTTTAATTGATGATTCTGTCAAACATAGGATTAGTTAGCTACATGGTGGGAGTAATTTGTACAACTACAATAGGCTTCTTCATGATTAATATTTGTCTTGTGTCACATTATATGTATTTATATTTTTTATAAGTTTTTGTTTTATATAGCCTACTTTTTTACATATTTAATATATATTTAAATATAGAAATATAATATAATTAATTAAATTAAAGCGTTAATGCTTGTCTTATGTATGTATTCGTGTGTGTATATATATATTATGCCTGTGTTTGACACTTATTATATGACACAATTTTTGTTTTACAGAGAAATCCATGATGACTGTATAAAAAAAAAAGAAAATCCACATTCTGAAGAAATAAGCTGAAGTGAATTTGACGTACCTTGAATGTGAAATATGGCCAGTGACGGTACAAAAACTAATTTTGTTAGAAATCCTGCAGTATATTTTAAGCAAAATCGATATAATAATATATTTAATATATATTTATTCTGTTTTTTTTTTTTTTTTTTTGGCAGTTTGTAACCATCGAAACAATCCAATGTTTTGCTCTGATTGCTTTGCCTGTTTATAATGAATCACTTGCTAAAGATTTTCAAAAATATCATTGTTATGACTTGTTGAGGCACAACTATTAAATCATTTTTAAGTAGTTTGTCATTGTAGTAATGTTTTTTGACATCCTCACCTGAGGTCTGTGGGACAGTGGCTCAGTGAATGTAATGTCAGAAAAAAAAAATCAAGTTTGTCTAACAGTGAGTACAATTTAGGAAAATGTATAATTTCTCAGTTTCAGGGAAAATATTAAAATACCTATTAGGAATCATCGCGGCGTATCCTGCTGACCAATGTGTTTTGTTGTGGAAATTTATCGATTTTTCAGGAATAAGCATGGATTTACAGGTAGAGAAAGGATGGATTTATAAATTTTATCATACAGCACTGAAATTCATAAAATAATTGGATGATGAACATACCCTGTGTTTTTAAAATTATATCTCATTTACATTTTTTTTTTTAAACACTTTTATTACATACAAGATATACAGTAACACTGACCCCAAGACACTGTTAGGTCATGTCATAAATGTTTTTATGTAAATAAATACTTTTGGAATTGGTGACATTCTTGTATAGTGTGAGAAGACATGAGAAACATTGCTAAGTTTGAAATGAAAACATTTTTATTTTATTTTTATCCAGTTTAGCTTCACATGAAAGAATGGGTCAGACCGCATCATATTAGACGAAGAAGTGCAGGTCTGATTACAAAGTTCTAATAATAGTTTAATGTTATCTGTACAAAAATAAAGATCAGTTCTTTTACATATTATTGTTTATTTAAAGAGTAAAGGCCTACTCTTGCATACATGATTATTTAAATCACATTATGTTTTCATATGTACAAATCCAGAGGCAAATATTATGTTTTTGAAGTGAATGTATCCAACACTTATATCTGAACAGTCAGTTTCTATTTGTCATACATTTTATTTTATTTTATTTTATTTTATTTTATTTTATTTTATTTTATTTTATTTTTTTAATATCTGAACAGTCAGTTTCTATTTGTCATACATGATATAAAGTATGCTTTTGAGATGGATGCTGGATCAGACTGGACATTTAAATCTTGTCAGGAGCCATGTTTTTATTTATATTTTTTATTTCAGAAATTACACAATGTCTCAACTCATCGTTGGGGGGTGGGAGCTGAATGCTAACTGTTCCAATTACAGTGGAAACTATTCGTGCTTTTGTTGGGAAGGATATAACGCTACAAAGATGAATGAGACTATTAATAGCAGTAAACCCATGCATAGGTGGGATTCATTTATTTACATAACACTCATTTTTTAAAAAGTTTCAACATCTTTTTGTCGAATTGCATTTTTCTTCTAATTAGTAAATTATTTAAAATATTGAGATATTGTTCTGAAAATGTGTTAATTCCTTTCCAGATATAAATGAATGTCAACTCAGTCCATCTGTATGTGGTCCAAATGCCAACTGCACAAATGAAATGGGAAGTTACAATTGCTCATGTCTGGATGGATTCACTGCAACAAACTCAAATATCTCTATCAGCATCAGTAACACATGTATAGGTACATTCTATATTCAGATATTTGTAAAAACTTGAAAGTTTTGCTCATGTCTGTTACTGTAAATTCAGGAACACAAAGCATAAAGCATATATATATATATACAGGTGCATCTCAATTAAATTTGAATGTCGTGGAAAAGTTAATTTATTTCAGTAATTCAACTCAAATTGTGAAAACTCATGTATTAAATAAATTCAATGCACACAGACTGAAGTAGTTTAAGTCTTTGGTTCTTTTAATTATGATTATTTTGGATTATAAATGAACTTTTCCACGACATTCTAATTTATTCAAATGCACCTGTATATACATTTTTTCATCTCTTCCTGTAATAAAGATGTGAATGAATGTCTTAAGACATCAGAGTTCTGTGGTTAAAACTCTCATTGCACCCAACTCATTTGGGGAGTTACATCTGTTCTTGCTTGTGGAGTGGATTTCCTGTAACAAATAGCAGTGAACCAGTCAGCACCAATGTTCCCTCTAATTTTATTTCTTGCTCCGCAAAACTTTTCTCTATTGGGCAAACATTTTGGCCACTTGAGCAAAAACATTCTTTATACCAGACCTGTACAGTGCACACACAAAAAAGTGTGTAACTTTTAACTTTAATGTGCTATTTATATTTGATTTGAGCCTTGATGTAATTAAATAATGCACATTTAGGTTACCTGAGAATATATATATATATATCTATATATATAAGGTTTTCATAAGGTTATAATATATAAGTTTTTTTTTTTTTTTTTACAGTGCGGTGTTACAGTTCAATTCTTAATAATAATATAATATGAAAAAATTAAGCAGTAATTGCTCATAAATTCCCTTTTTGTTGTCAATTATTTATAATATAATATGAAAAAACAAACCAATAATATAACAAAAATTCCCATAAATAAATAAATTAAACATAATAGAATAGAATAGAATTTAATAGAATAGAATAGAATAGAATAGAACAGAAAAACAAACTGAAGCATTTAAATTGAGATCTGTAAGCTATATATATATATATATATATATATATATATATGGGGGGAGGAGATAACGTTAAAAAGATGAATGAAACTATTAAAAGCAGTAACCCATGCATAGGTGGGATTAATTTATTTACATAGTTATGTTTTTCATTTTATTTTTTAAAAAGCTTCAACATCTTTATGTCTAATTACATTTTTTTTCTAATAAGAAAATTATTAAGGCTAAATATTGAGATATTGTTCTGAAATGTGTTATTTCCTTTCCAGATAGAAATGAATGTCAATTCAGTCCATCTGTATGTGGTCCAAAATACCAACTGCACAAATGTAATTGAAGTTACAATTGCTCATGTCTGGTTGGATTCACTGCAACACACTCAAGTCTCCCCATCAGCATCAATAACACATGTATAGGTACATGTCTATATTCAGATATTTGTAAAAACGTGAGTAAAAAGTTTTACTCATGCCTGTTATAGATTTTAAAAATTTATATAGTACAATATTTTTAATCTCTTCCTGTAATAAAAATGTGGATGAATGTGTTGAGACATTAGAGGTCTGTGGTCCAAGCTCTCATTCCCTTTCTGTCGGTCACTACAAGTTATATCTAACTTGGGAGCCCACTCATATCTAATTTAAGAGAAAATGTCAATGAGAATTGGCTAGTGGATTTTGCATGCTGAGCCACTCCCGTGTACACGGGTATGTAAGGCAACAGCATACATACATCATGGAGTCAAAATAATGCGGATATATATGTATACGCAAAAAAATAAAGTTTTGCAAACGAAAATTAAAATATTGAGGAAAATAATTTTGCTTTTTTGCAAACAAAAATAAAGAATTGCAAAACATGATTGTACAGCGAACTGGGTGTACAACAATACACAATAAAGCGCTATATAAATGCATCAATTTATTCATATAGGCTAACCGTGTATAATAATTGATAATAATATTGTATTAAATAGGGCCATGTTTTTATATTTATTGTTATGCTTATTTCCCCTTTTAATTCGTGTATTGCTTACCTAATTAACTTCTGTGATAAATGTGTGTTTTCATTTACAAATGAAACTAGTGAATTATTCATTTATAATTCTAGTATTTATTATTATAGGGTTAGGGTATTTATAGAGTTATTGTTAAATTCATCCTCTAAAGTGCACTTCCAGTAAAAATTCTTTATTGACATGTCTGGTTTTTACAGTACAGGCTATTATTTACAAACTCTTCAGGGCTGCGTTTTTCCAAAAGCATTGTTAAAACTAGCAATAACTCTGAACTAATGTGAACAAAGAACGCTTCTTTGCGCTGGGTGTCCTCCCACAGGTTAAGAGATTTTAAACAAACACTGTTAATACACATGCAGTTAACCAAATGAAACAATACACATTTTAATGCTATAAAAGTGTGCACAATGAGAGAAATAAACAGCAGATGTCAAATTGTTAGAAATTTTCCAATTAATGTTCCAATGCTACTGAACATATACATTTGTTAATAAAATAAATCAAATGAAAACATGAATGTTTTAATGCTACTGAATAAAAGAAACGATCCACTCCACTCGCAAGCCTCTGCTCATCATGACAGTACCTAGATCAGTGAGCTGCATCTCGGGCCAATGACGTCACTTCCAGGGAGGCGTGTTCAGGCCTGTTGTACACGCCCCCATCCCTTGACTCCACCCACATGTCAAAACAGTGCCACCAAAGCGAGACGCGCAGAAAAATGAAGCGCAAAGAAAAAACTGCATCGCAAGCTCAAACTAGACTGACACGCAAAATAAAAGCAGCGTTGCAAATAAAATAATAGATATGACCAAGGAAAATATGTATTGCAAAAATAATGCTTTCGCGTTGTTTCATTTATGTTTTGCAGTTCTTTATTTTTGTTTGCAAAAAGCAAAAATTATTTTCCTCAATACTTTCATTTTCGTTTGCAAAACTTTATAATTCTTTTGCAAAACTTTATTTTTTTGCATATATATACGCCATTATTTTGACTCCATACATACATCTACTCATTAGATTTTTGCTTTGGAGCGGAGTGATTTGCATCTTTTCCAAGATGCCATTTCGTCCGTGTCCTTTTGGATGCAGTAATTTCCTGCCCTCTGTCTATGGCCACGATTGCTGTCTTCAGTGTCTGGGCCTTCAGCACATTAAAGCGGTGCTCGTGGATGAGTCATGCGTCTAGTGTGGGCATATGACCATGGCATCACTGGGATCGCATCTCTCTCCTCTCCTCAAGGGGAGTGGAGCAGACCCCTCTCTCACTACCCATCCCAGTTTCTTTGCCACATGCAGAGGACCGCCGGTTAGTGCTCTGGGGAGTCTAAGGTTACAGTGAGAGCTTTTTCCACTGGGCCACAACCCACGGATCTCTCACTCCTTTCGCAGCACATGTCCTGTGCAGCTGCCGAGTGATTCTGCTGGGCCATATCACAGTGGTCCCAGTGTGTCATTCGGTTTCACCACCGGAGGATCAGATGTCGATCGCAGCATTGGGGATGGGTTATCAGCCTCTGAGGATGAAGATTCGTCGGGGCTGCCCCCCTCGGATGTTGTCGCCACTGCCAAATCGGACCCAGAGCTGTCGGCCATGCTTGAGTGCTCACGGCTGTATGATTGGCTGCTCGATGGGGTGCGCATCTAACAACTGCATTCTGCTCCAGTTCCTTTCTTCTGGGAGGTGCATGAAGAGGTGACGAAGTCGTTGACGGCCCCTTTTATGTCCAGAAGCTGCTCATCTCCCCTTTTTTGGCCTCACTACCCTCGATGGCGGGGCAGCCAGGGGGTGCGTAGACATACCCCAGGTGGAGAGAGCGTTTGCGGTGCACTTGTGCCCGCAAAATGCCACCACCTGGAGGAATAGTCCACGTCTTCCGTCTTATACTAAGCCAAGGCACTAAAACATAGTCACAAGGATAGTACCCGACACAAGGTTGATTCAGGAGCTGCGCACAGCAACTGACTTCGCCCTCCGGGCAGCGAAAGTCACGGCGCTGTCCCTCAAGAAGGTGATGTCCACTCTGATGGCCCAGGAGTGCCACCTCTGGCTCAACCTGGCTGAGATGAGAGATGTTGACTAAGTACGCTTTCTTGACGCTCCCATCTCCCAGGCTTGCCTGTTCGGTGACACTATCGAAGACATCACCCAGCAGTTCTCGGCAGTACAAAAGCAAACTGAGGCCATACAGCACATCTTGCCCCAACCTGATCCTCCAGCTGCCACCATTCCATCACGGGCCAACAGGCTTTGAAAGAAAGAGCAGTTTCCTTTTCTTTTCTTTAGGGTTGCATGGCTCGTGGGTTGTCAGGTGAGGAATTTACGGATTACTCACTCTCACCCACGACGCCCCCTATCACCAGTGGCCATGAGATCGCGGTTCAGAGACGCAACCCGATGCTTTATGGGCCACCCAGCACAATTCTCCATCACTTCACCATTGCGGTATGTCGACTGACCCTTTGGTGTCACTCGTACGGAGTTTGGGAGTGTGGTTTGCGCTTCCCAACCCGCTGATTCATTCGGAAGGTTCGACTCAGCTACGCTATTCAATTTAACCAGGCGACCCCCCCCAAGTTCTGGGGCGTTCTCGAGACTTCAGTTACAGTCCGAGATTACTCTGTCTTGCGTGAGGAGATTGCTGTCCTTTTGGCAAAGGATGCAATCAAGCCGGTTCCCCCAGCCGAGATGAGGAAGGGGTTTTACAGCCATTACTTCATCATACCCAAGAAAAGCGGTGGCCATTCGACCAATCTTGGATCTGCAAAGTCTTGAATCGGGCCTTCACAAGCTCCCATTCAAGATGTTAACACAGAAATGTATTATCAGTATATATGAGATGCTGATTTCATTTTCCAGCAGGATTTGGCACCTGCCCCACACTGCCAAAAGCACCAAAAGTTGGTTAAATGACCATGGTGTTGGTGTGCTTGACTGGCAAGCAAACTCACCAGACCTTAACCCCAAAGAGAATCTATGGGGTATTGTCAAGAGGAAAATCAAAAATAAGAGACCAAAAAAAGCAGATGAGCTGAAGGCCACTGTCAAAGAAACCTGGGTTTCCATACCACTTCAGCAGTGCCACAAACTGATCACCTCCATGCCACGCCCAATTGAAGCAGTAATTAAAGCAAAAGGAGCCCCTACCAAGTATTGAGTACATGTACAGTAAATGAACACACTTTCCAGAAAGCCAACAATTCACTAAAAATGTTTTTTTTTTTTTTTATTGGTCTTATGAAGTATTCTAGTTTGTTGAGATCGAATTGGTGGGTTTTTGTTAAATGTGAGCCAAAATCATCACAATATCTCTGAGTTTTTTTTACCGTTACCATTCAATCAAATGGTTTCCCATTTTTTGTGTGTATTCTGTGCGCGGCATATTATTCTTCTGCATGGTCGCGACATAAGAAGTGGGCGGCAGCATGCACACAGCTTAGAGGGAACATTGGCCACCAGTAACGCTTGCAATGGTTAGCCTGTAGAAAAATACATAACACATAACCACATGTAAAAGTGGGTTCTAGCTTTCATGGCTCTGAACTTCAATAACCTATATATATATATATATATATATAATATATATATATATATATATATATATATATATATATATATATATATATATATATATATATTATATTATATATATATATATATATATAATATATATATATATAAATAAAATTGACAGCTGATATTTCTGTACTACCAGTTTCTTTTTGTCATAGATGATTCAAAGTTGGTATGCTTGAGTGATGCTGTCAGACTTGACATTTAATCTTGTCAGCAGCCATGTTTTTATCATTTGTTTTATTTCAGATATTAATGAATGGTCTCAACTCATCGTTGGTGTGTGGGCAGAAAGCTAACTGTTCCAATTACAATGGAAACTATTCATGCTCTTGTTGGGAAGGATATAACGCTACAAAGATGAATGAAACTATTAAAAGCAGTAACCCATGCACAGGTGAGATTTATTTATTTACATAATTATGTTTTTCATTACATTTTTTAAAAGGCTTCAACATCTTTTTGTCTAATTACATTTTCCTTCTAATTAGAAAATTATTTAGGCTAAATATTGAGATATTGTTCTGAAATGAGATATTGTTCTGAATTATTTCCTTTCCAGATATAAATGAATGTCAATTCAGTCCATCTGTATGTGGTCCAAATGCCAACTGCACAAATATAATTGGAAGTTACAATTGCTCATGTCTGGTTGGATTCACTGCAAACACACTCAAGTCTCCCAGTCAGCATCAATAACACATGTATAGGTACATTCTATATTCAGATATTTGTAAAAAACATGAGTAAAAAGTTTTACTCATGCCTGTTATAGATTTTTAAAATTATGAAAATTTTTTTTTTTTGTCAATATATAATTAAATTATATATATACATTTTTTTTTTTCTTCCTGTAATAAAAATGTGGATGAATGTGTTGAGACATTAGAGGTCTGTGGTCCAAACTCTCGTTCCTTATCTGTCGGTCACTACGAGTTATATCGTGACGACATTAGGGGTCTAACTTGGGAGCCCACTCATATCTAAATTTAAGAGAAAATGTCAATGAGATGAAAACCATTTCATCTTTGTGTGTGAGAGGTCGTTCCTGGTTGGTGTTACAGCGCGTTACAGCGGTGTCCCTATCAGCCGCAATTCCCCTGGGTGCTTTCAACTAAAAGAGCAGTTTCCTCTTAAAGAGCAAATCACCAACGATTTGCATTTTTTTCAAGATGCCATTCGTTCGTGTCCTTCTGGATGCGGTCGTTTCCTGTCCTCTGTCGACAGCCACGATCATTGTCTTCAGTGTCTGGGCATCCAGCTCGCTAAAGCGAGTGCTCCTGGATGAGTCATGCGTCTATTGTGGGCGTCATCTTGACCATGGCATCGCTGCGATCACGTCTCTCTCTCCTCAAGGGGAGTGGAGCAGACCCCTCTCTCACTCCTTCCGCAGCACATGTCCTGTGCGGCTGCCGAGTGATTCTGCTGGGCCATATCACGGCAGTTCCAGTGTGTCATTCGGTTCACCACTGGAGGATCAGATGTCGATCGCAGCATTGGGGGATGGGCTATCAGCCGCTGAGGATGAAGATTCGTCGGGGCTGCCCCCCTCGGGTGTTGTCGCCACTGCCAAATTGGACCCAGAGCTGTCGGTCATGCTTGAGGGCTCGCAGCTGGATGATTGGTTTCTTGGCAAAGTGCGTGTCTCTCAAAGTTCCTTTCTTCTGGGAGGTGCATGAAGAGGTGATGAAGTCATGGACGGCCCTTTTATGTCCAGAAGCCACTCGTCTTCCTCTTCCGTCTCACAATCACGCCACTCATATAGCTTCATATGAGACCACCTCAGCACTGGTTACACTCTCTAGTCCAGAGATTGGCATGGTGCAACCAGTACACATTGTGTCACTATCACACCGATGTGTCACCGCTTATTCAGCCCCAGGATGGACCTTGCTTTTCTGCGGGCCGGGGTGGTGCCCTTAGAACAAGTGTTTTCCAGACATGTTGTTGTCACGAAGTTGCCTCCAATGGCATGTCATTGTCACGATGGACGCCTCCAGGACAGGCTGGGGCACCACATGTAATGGGCAGGCAGAGTTGCTGGCAGTGCATCTAGCCTTGCGGCAAGACAAGCACACAAGCAGTTCTGGCTGCTGCTGCTGTACAAGCACGTGGTGGTCCGCACAGACAACATTACAGCTGTTTCATACATCAACTGACAGGGTGGTCTACGACAGGGCGGTCTACGACAGGGCATGTCACAACTCGCCCGTCATCACCTCCTCTGGAGTCAGACATGGCTCAAGTTGCTGTGTGCTGCCATCCATATTCAAGGGGAGCTCAATCGTGCAGCCAATGCCCTTTCACAACATCTCACTTTCCCATGGAGAATGGCGACTCCATCCCCAGGCAGTTTAGCTGATTGGAGTTGATTCGGGGAAAGCTCAGGTCAACCTGTTTGCTTCCCACGAGTTCTCCCACTGCAGCTGTACTATTCCCTGACCCAGGCCCCTCTGGGCATGGATGCAACGGCACACAGCTGGCCCCGGGCTCTGCACAAGTATGTGTTTCCCCCAGTGAGCTCCTCACACAGGCACTGTGCAAGATCAGGTAGGATGAGGAACAGGTCCTGCTGGTTGTGTATTACTGGCCCACCCGGACCTGGTATTCGGAACTCATGCTCCTCGCGACAGCCCCTCCCTGGCGCATCCCCCCATGTCCAGATCTTTGGAACCTCCACATGTGGCTCCTCCTAAGTGATCTGTCACCAATGGTTATAGACTCTATCACTCAGGCTAGAGCTCCCTCTACGAGGCAAGCCTATGCTTTGAAGTGGACTCTGTTCACAAATTGGTTTTATTCTCACCGAGAAAGACCCCTGTAGATGCTCGATTAGAGTCGTGCTTTCTTTCCTGTTAGAAAGATTGAAGCGTAGGCTGTCGCCCTCCACCTCGAAAGTGTGTATGTGCTGCTATTGCAGCACATCAGGATGCAGTTGACGGCCAGTCCCTGGGGAAAGGCATGACCTGATCATTAGGTTCCTGAGGGGTGCCAGAAGGTTAAATCCTCCTAGGAGACCCCTGATACCCTAATAGGATCTCTCTCTCTTGTCCTGGCTGGACTTCAGAGGTGTCTCTTTGAGCCACTTAAATCATTCAAGCTAAAGTTCAGCTCTCCTGATCGCACTCACTTCCATCAAGAGGGTCGGGGACTTACAAGCATTTTGCGGTGGCAGTCCGAAATTACTCTGTCTTGCGTGAGGAGATTGCTGTCCTTTGGGCAAAGGATGCAATCAAGCCATTTCCCCCAGCCGAGATGAGGAAGGGGTTTTACAGCCATTACTTCATCATACCCAAGAAAAAGCGGTGGCCATCGACCAATCTTTGGATCTGCGAGTCTTGAATCGGGCCCTTCACAAGCTCCCATTCAAGATGTTAACACAGAAATGTATTATCAGTATATATGAGATGCTGATTTCATTTTCCAGCAGGATTTGGCACCTGCCCACACTGCCAAAAGACACAAAAAGCACCAAAAGTTGGTTAAATGACCATGGTGTTGGTATGCTTGACTGGCAAGCAAACTCACCAGACCTTAACCCCAAAGAGAATCTATGGGGTATTGTCAAGAGGAAAATCAAAAATAAGAGACCAAAAAAAGCAGATGAGCTGAAGGCCACTGTCAAAGAAAACCCTGGGTTTCCATACCACTTCAGCAGTGCCACAAACTGATCACCTCCATGCCACGCCCAATTGAGGCAGTAATTAAAGCAAAAAGGCAGCCCTACCAAGTATTGAGTACATGTACAGTAAATGAAACACACTTTCCAGAAGGCAAACAATTCACTAAAAATGTTTTTTTTTATTGGTCTTATGAAGTATTCTAATTTGTTCAGATAGTGTGAGCCAAAATCATCACAATTAAAAGAACCAAAGACTTAAACAGTCTCTGTGTATTGAATTTATTTAATACATTACTTTTCACAATTTGAGTTGAATAACTGAAATAAATAACTTTTCCATTCTAATTTATTGAAATGCACCTGTATATAAAATTTTTTTCATCTCTTCCTGTAATAAAGATGTGACTGAATGTCTTAGACATTAGCAGTGAATCAGTCAGCACAAATGTTCCCCTCTAATTTTATTTCTTGCTCCGCAAAACTTTTCTCTACTTGGCAGATATTCTGGCCCACTCGAGCAAAAAACCATTCTTTATACCAGACCTGTACAGCGCACACACAAAAAAGTGTGTAACTTTGAACTTTAATGTGATATTTATATTTGATTTGAACCTTGATGTAACTAAATATTGCACATTATATTATGTATTATAATATATTAAAATATGAAAAAATGTAGCAGATATTGACCTCATGAACTTCAGAACAGAAAAACAAACTGAAGCATTTAAATTGAGATCTGTAGGCTTAATATAAAAAGAACATGAATGTGAATTCTTATTTAGTATCTAAGTAGAGTTAAGAGTAGTAGAGTTGCACACTACTACACCTGTGTGTGACTAAATATCTCAGAGTTTTTTTTTTACCGTTACCATTCAATCAAATGGTTTCCCCATTTTGTTGTGTATTCTGTGCGCGGCATATTATTCTTCTGCATGGTTGCGACATAAGAAGTGGGTGGCCGCATGCACGCAGCTTAGAGGGAAACATTGGCCGCCAGTAACCCTTGCAATGGTTAGCCTGTAGAAAAATACATAACACATAACACATGTAAAAGTGGGTTCTAGCTTTACATGCTCTGAACTTCAATAACCTAGATTTTATGTATATATATATATATATATATATATATATATATATATAAATTAAAATTGACAGCTGAATTTCTGAACTAACCAGTTTCTTTTTGTCATAGATGATTCAAAGTTGGTATGCTTGAGTGATGCTGTCAGACTTTGACATTTGAATCTTGTCAGCAGCCATGTTTTTATCATTTGTTTATTTCAGATATGTAATGAATGTCTCAACTCATCGCTGGGTGTGGGCCGAGCCGAATGCTAACTGTTCCACTTACAATGGAAATATTTGTGCTCTTGTTGGGAAGGATATAAACGCTACAAAGAGAATGAAAACTATTAAAACGCAGTACCCATGCACAGGTGAGATTTATTTATTTACATAATTATGTTTTTCATTACATTTTTTTAAAAGGCTTCAACATCTTTTGTCTAATTACATTTTCCTTCTAATTAGAAAATTTATTTAGGCTAAATATTGAGATATTGTTCTGAAATGAGATATTGTTCTGAATTATTTCCTTTCCAGATATAAAGGAATGTCAATCAGTCCATCTGTATGTGGTCCAAATGCCAACTGCACAAATATAATTGGAAGTTACAATTGCTCATGTCTGGTTGGATTCACTGCAACACACTCAAAGTCTTCCCATCAGCATCAATAACACAATGTATAGGTACATTGTCTATATTCAGATATTTATAAAAACGTGAGTAAAAACGTTTTGCTCATGCCTGTTATAGATTTTTTTAAATTTATAAAAAAAAATTTTTTTTGTCAATATATAATTAAATATATATACTTTTTTTTTTAATCTCTTCCTGTAATAAAATGTGGATGAATGTGTTGAGACATTAGAGGTCTGTGGTCCAAACTCTCGTCCTTATCTGTCGGTCACTACGAGTTATATCGTGACGACATTAGGGGTCTAATTGTCAATGAGATGAAAACCCATTTCATCTTTGTGTGTGAGAGGTCGTTCCTGGTTGGTGTTACAGCACGTTCCAGCGGTGTCCCTATCAGCAGCAATTCCCCTGGGTGCTTCAACTAAAAGAGCAGTTTCCTCTTAAGAGCAAATCACCAACGATTTGCATTTTTCAAAAGATGCCATTTCGTTCGTTGTCCTTCTGGATGCGGTCGTTTCCTGTCTCTGTCGACAGCCACGATCACTGTCTTCAGTGTCTGGGCCTTCAGCACGCTAAAGCAGTGCTCCTGGATGAGTCATGAGGTCTATTGTGGGGCGTATGACCATGGCATCGCTGCGATCATGTCTCTCTCTCCTCAAGGGGAGTGGAGCAGACCCTCTCTCACTCCTTCCGCAGCACATGTCCTGTGCGGCTGCGAGTGATTCTGCTGGGGCCATATCACGGCAGTTCCAGTGTGTCATTCGGTTCACCACTGGAGGATCAGATGTCGATCGCCGCATTGGGGGATGGGCTATCAGCCGCTGAGGATGAAGATTAGTCGGGGCTGCCCCCCTCGGGTGTTGTCGCCACTGCCAAATCGGGACCCAGAGCTGTCGGTCATGCTTGAGGGCTCGCAGCTGGATGATTGGTTTCTGGCAAAGTGACGTGCCTCTCAAAGTTCCTTTATCTTCTGGGAGGTGCATGAAGAGGTGATGAAGTCATGGAGGCCCCCTTTATGTCCAGAAGCCACTCGTCCTTCCTCTTCCGTCCCTCACAATCACGCCACTATTGTATTGCCTTCATATGAGACCACTTCAGCACTGGTTACACTCTCTAGTCCAGAGATTGGCATGGGGCAAACAGTACACTTTGTGTCACTATCACACCGATGTGTCACCGCTTATTCAGCCCCAGGACGGACCTTGCTTTTCTGCGGGCCGGGGGTGTCACAGTGTCTGGGTGGTGTTCCCTGGGTAACCACTAGATGTCATCCTTCCCCCACGGTGTCGGGGTCACTTCACTGAACTACATCCCCACGATCCCTGTATCCTCATTGCACTCACCTGTCACTGGTTAGTAATCATTGCAAGCAGTCAATTCCCCATTAGCGTTTGTCATGTCCTGTGTATTTATACCGGGTCTGTCTTAGTATTTGTCACGGAGTCCTTGTTTATTCTCGTCCGTCTCTTGTCGTGCTTAGTCTTGTGTCCTTGTTTGTTTATGTTGGATATGTTTGGTACTGACTCCTGCCTGGACTGTTATTCTTTGGATTGCCCTTAATAAAAGACGTACTCGCATTTGGATCTCTCACCGTGTTTCCTTGTATCCGGACGTGACAGAAGGAACTCCGTCCACTTGAGATCCAGCGGTATGTCTGCTCCTATTTTCTCCCCAGCCACAGAGCGGGAGAGGAGCAGTTTTGAGGGAACTCGCCTGGTGGTCTTCCGGGGAACCAGGGGAGGTCGCCGAGGAGGGAGTGGTCGAGAGGAGGTTCAACATCGCTCTCAACCATGGCCCCCCTTCGACCCTGGGCTCGTGGGGGACGGATGAGAGCCACTGTCTCACCATGGCGGATGGAGAGGGGAGAAGAAGTGCAGGTCCGCCATGGAAGCGCCACTGCCCATGATGGCCGCAGGGCCAGCGCCACGAGGCAAGATGGATGCCAGCCCAGCGCCACAGCACAGGGTGGTCACCAGCTCCACGCCACGACGCCAGACGGTTGCCAGCCCAGCGCCAATGCCCAAGATGGCCGCTGAGACATTGTTGGATTACTTTTCCATGTTGAACCAGATCTTAGAGATGCCCAGGAGTGTTCTACATCACGGCTGCTGAGCCAGGCCAATGCCCAAGATGGCCACCAGCCAGCACCACAGCACAAGATGGCCGCCCAGCCAGAGCCATTGCACAAGAGGACTGCCATCCCAGGCCCCACTGCACAGAGGTGGGCCGCCAGCCCAGCGCCCACAGCACGAGATGGCCGAATCTACACCGGTGTCGCCAGACAAGAGGGCCGACTCAACGCCTGAGTCTCTGGACAAGGTACTGCCGACTCGGCGTCATAGAGGGCAGAGGAGGAGACGGACCGACATCGAACGTTCCTCAAGGCCCAGGAGGCCGTTCCCGAGCAGGCCGCTGCCATCCCGGAGGCCGTTCCTGAGCAGGCCCGCTGCCGGCCCGGAGGAGGTTCCCGAGCAGAGCCCGCTGCCGGCCCGGAGGAGGGGCACCCGAGGCAGAGGCTGATACGGTGCCCGAGGCGGTTCCTGAAGCCGTTCCTGAAAGCGGTGCCCGATGCTGTTCCGGAGGCCGAGGCGGTGCCCGATGCCGTTCCGGATGCCGAGGCGGTGCCCGATGCCGAGGCGGTTCCTGAGGCCATTCCCGAGGCAGTGCTCGATCCGGAGGCCGAGGCGGTGCCCGAGGCTGAGGCGGTGCCCGATGCCGTTCCGGAGGCCGAGGCAGTGCCCGATGCTGTTGCCCCAGTTCCGGAGGCCGAGGCGGTGCCCGATGCTGTTCCGGAGGCCGAGGCAGTGCCCGATGCTGAGGCGGTGCCGATGCTGTTCCGGAGGCCGAGGTGGGTGCCCGATGCAGAGGCCGAGGCCGTTCCAAGGCAGGTGCCCGATGCCGTTCCGGAGGCCGTGACCGAGGCCGTTCCCGATGCGGGGCCCAAGACCATTCCCGATGTGGTGGCCGGTCCCGATGCGGTGCCCAAGGCGGGGTCCGAGGCCATTCCCGAGGCGGTGCCCGATGCTGTTCCGGAGGCCGAGGCGGTGCCCGATGCCGAGGCGGTGCCCAATGTCGTTCCGGAGGCCGAGGCGGTTCCCGATGCAGGGCCCGAGGCCATTCCCGAGGCGGTGGCCATTCCCGATGCGGTGCCCAAGGCCGAGGTGGTGCCCGAGGCGGGGGTCCGAGACCATTCCTGAGGCAGTGCCCGAGGCTTTTTCAGATGCGGTGCCCCGAGATGGTTCCCAAAGCCGAGGCACTTCATGTCTCCACAGACCGTCCAGAGCACCTTCACGTCTCCACAGGCCGTCCAGACCACCTTCATGTCTCCACAGGCCGTCCAGAGCACCTTCACGTCTCCACAGGGGCCCCAGAATGGCAGGGACCGTCCTGGTCCGCTCAAATGGCGGGTTCCTCCCTGGCCGTCTGCACAACCTGAACTGACGGATCCTCCGTGGCCACCTGAACTGCCTGGTCCCTTGTGGACTGATCCACCTTCCGGGTCAACCCTGGGCCCCTGAACTGACTGATCCACCTTGGCTACCGGTGGAGCAATCGTTTCCTGTCCCTGTTCCCCTACATGGGCCTGGCCCTCCATCCCTCCCCCTGTTCTACCTCCACCAGTCCCCCTCCCTCCTGGTCTTTGGTTGTGTTGTTGTTGTTGTTACAAAAGATCTTCAAATTGTTTCCACTTCCTGTCCCTGACGTCTTGGAGTGTCTGGTAGCCACTCCGTAGAGGGGGGGTTATGTCACAGTGTCTGGGTGGTGTTCCCTGGGTAACCACTAGATGACATCCTTCCCCACGGTGTCGGTCACTTCCTGAACTACATTCCCCACGATCCCTGTCTCCTCATTGCACTCAGCTGTCACTGGTAAGTAATCATTGCACGCAGTCAATTCCCCATTAGCGTTTGTCATGTCCCTGTGTATTTATACCGGTCTGTCTTAGTATGTGTCACGGAGTCCTTGTTTATTCTCGTCCGTCTCTTGTCGTGCTCTAGTCTTGTGTCCTTGTTTGTTTATGTTGGATATGTTCGGTACTGACCCCCTGCCTGGACTGTTTATTCTTTGGATTGCCCCTAAATAAAGACGTACTCACATTTGAATCTCTCACTGTGTCTCCCTGTATCCCGGACGTGACATGGGGTGCCCTTAGAACAAGTGTCCCAGCATGTTGTTGTCACGAAGTTGCCTCCAATGCGGGCTGGGGCGCTATGTGCAATGGGCAGGCAGCCTCAGGGTTCTGGACAGGACTTCGACGACTGCTTTTGCCACATCAATTGTATGGAGTTGCTGGCAGTGCATCTAGCCTTGCGGCAGTTCTGGCTGCTGCTGCTGTACAAGCACGTGTTGGTCCGCACCAGAGAAACATTACAGCTGTTTCATACATCAACTGACAGGGTGGTCTACGACAGGGCGGTCTACGACAGGCATGTCACAACTCGCCCGTCATCACCTCCTCTGGAGTCAGACATGGCTCAAGTTGCTGTGTGCCATCCATATTCAAGGGGGAGCTCAATCGTGCAGCCGATGCCCTTTCACAACATCTCACTTTCCCTGGAGAATGGCGACTCCATCCCCAGGCAGTTCAGCTGATTTGGAGTTGATTCGGGGAAGCTCAAGTCAACCTGTTTGCTTCCCACGAGTTCTCCCACTGCCAGCTGTACTATTCCCTGACCCAGGCCCCTCTTGGCATGGATGCACTGGCACACAGCTGGCCACGGGCTCTGCACAAGTATGTGTTTCCCCCAGTGAGCCTCCTCACACAGGCACGTGCAAGATCAGGTAGGATGAGGAACAGATCCTGCTGGACAGCCCTTCCCTGCCCACCAGGACCTGGTTTCCGGAACTCATGTTCCTCGCGACAGCCCTTCCCTGGTGCATCCCCCATGTCCAGATCTTTGGAACCTCCACATGTGGCTCCTCCTAAGTGATCTGTCACCAGTGGTCATAGACTCTATCACTCAGGCTAGAGCTCCCTCTACCTATGCACTGACTGATTGAAGTGGGACTCTGTTCACAAATTGGTTTTCTTCTCACCGAGGAAGACCCCTGTAGATGCTCAATTAGAGTCGTGCTTTCTTTCCTGTTAGAAAGATTGAAGCGTAGGCTGTCACCCTCCACCTTGAAAAGTGTATGTTGCTGCTATTGCAGCACATCACGATGCAGTTGACGGCCAGTCCCTGGGGGAAGCATGACCTGATCATTAGGTTCCTGAGGGGTGCCAGAAGGTAAATCCTCCTAGGAGACCCCTAATACCCTAATAGGATCTCTCTCTTGTCCTGGCTGGACTTCAGAGGTGTCTCTTTGAGCCACTCTAAAATCATTCAAGAGCTAAAGTCAGCTCTCCTGATCGCACTCACTTCCATCAAAAAGGGTCGGGGACTTCCAAGCATTTTTGGTAATTGAAGTGTGCTCCCTTCCAAGATCAGGTGGTGGACCTGCAAAACATGCCCTCGGAAGATACAGATCCAGCCTTGGCGTTGATGTGTCCCGTAAGAGCTGTACGCGTATACGTGGACCGCACCCAGAGCTTCAGAAGCTCTGAGCAGCTCGTGTGTATGAGGTCAGCAGAAAAGGGAAGGCTGTCTCCAAGCAGAGGCTGGCCCACTGGATAGTAGATGCCATTGCCTTGGCGTACCAATCCCTCTCTGGCGGACATCTGTCGAGCTGTGGGGACGGGCGACACCTAAACACCTTCACAAGGTTTTACAACCTTCATGGAGAGCCGGTTTCTTCCTGTGTGTTGGGTAACAAGGTAATCGGTAGGAAGATCTGGCTCAGTGTCTGACTTGCTGCGCCATTCCCTTCACACTGGGATGTGTGCGCGCCTTCTTCTCCCAGTAGAGTAAATAACAGTAACCTGTGCACAGTTGTGATTCATTTATTAATTTGCATTATAATGTTTTTCAGATATCAAAAGATATTTTTTTTTTTCCAATTACATGTGTTTTTGTAATTAAAAAACATTATTTTAATGTTGAGATATTATTCTAAAATGTGTTATTACTTTCAAGATATATAAATGAATGTCAATTCAGTCTACCCGTATGTGGTCCAAATGCCAACTGCACAAATCAGTTGGGAAGTTACAAATGCTCAGTCTGGAGGGATTCACTGCAAACAAACTCAAATCTCACCCATCAGCATCAATAATACATGCACAGGTATATTCTATATTTAGATATTTGTATAACATGAAGTTTTGCTCACATGCCTGTTATTGTAAATTTCAGGCACCACAAAGAATAAGAATAGATTAAATAGATATCACAAACAGTAGCTTCAATACTATATATATATATATATAGATTCATTTTTTATTAATATGTATATTCATTTTTATTTTCAGATTTTTAATTCATATGTGTATGACATTATTTTTATGAAATTATACTCTAAATAAGAAACTAAAACTGCCGGTAGGTGGCAGTAAATTTCATTTATTCATTAATCAATCAGAAACTAAAAAACACAAAATAAACACAACAATGAAGAAAATGAAATGGCTCTCTTTATGAATGGCACCTTGAATCATTGGTTCACCCCACTGTATCTATAATAGAGAACTGGATTGCTAATGATGTCATAAAAGTGAGGCCCTGGCACCTCCAAATTGGCATTTCCCTAGTATTCTCATACATTCAATGAATTAATGGGAAGGAAATTGTACAACTTTAATGAGAAAACATTATCTAAAGAGTCAGGGTTTTTAATATGAAGTTTCACTGTACATTCTTACAACACAAATGTCTTGAGCATGTAGTAGCCTAAATTGTTTAATGTCGGGAATTTCCCCTCTGTATTAAAACAGTTACGTATCATATTAACTACAGTAGTGAATCATCAGATGAAAACAGACGGACAAGATCCTTAACATTATGTATTACCAAATGATTAATTCTCAAATCTTAATAAATATTTATGCTTTTTATTAAAGCATGTACTTAAATTGCCTTGGACATTCACCGTTTATATAATTTGATGTTTTTAATAATTTTATTGGTACAGTAGGCCTAACTACAAACGTTTCAACAATGATTTCGCTAACAGCATGCATTTTGAAGCAGTTAATGATTTAAAAACGTTGATTAAATTAATAAATAATTAAACATACATAACATTTTACTCCTATGGAAACTGAAATGCTAAGTAAAAATACTATAGAATTTGCGCGATCTTGAGGAGTCTGAAATACATGTTACTCAATCAGGACAAATGTTACACAATCATAACATTCATTCAGAGAAAACATAACGCTGACAAATTATGGTACGGACTTAAAGACACAAGCTTTATTTCCAAGATGATGACTGGTAATATTACTGTATATTCAAATCAATTTCTGATACTAATAACAGATATATGTTAATTTTTAATATTTCCTACATTTATTACATAAGCAACAAATTTTTGCCGTCAGTGTTGGAAATGTGCAGCAGACACACCCACCTAAATGACTTTAATATATTGCTTATCCTGCTTGAAAAGACCATAAACCATTGCAGAGGTGTGTGAAGTAACAATTACATTTACTTACACATATCCTAAAAACCAATCCTATGTGACTGATATACATCAGATCGGGTGACGTTTAGGTCAAGGTTTTAGCTGTCAGTCAATTTATGCTCTCTGCCGGTAGGGAATTGTAAGATGGCTGCTCGAACACTTCCGGTAGGCTTCCTTACCGCCGAATGGCAGTTTAGAACAAATAAGAATCAAGCATCAGTCAGCCACCGGTAACTCATGCAACAGTAAGGATATAGAAAATACATAACACCGTAACACCAGTTTGAAAGAGGTGTTATGCAGGGTTGTAGACGATGGCAAGGTTGACGTGGTGGATCCAGGTGAAGATAAGGTTTTATTGACTAAATAAAGTAAACAAAAAACCACAGTTTACACACAGGAAACACAGAGGCTGGAGCCAACACTAGGGAACCAAGGCAAGAGCATCTACAGGAGAGACAACTGACAAAGAACAAGACAAACACAGGGGTATACATACACAAGGTAACAATGATAACAAGCAGGGGAGCTAAAGATTAACTATGGCAATTAAAGAGGGGACCCTAGATCAGCAAACTAGGAAAACAGTGGAACCCAAAGGCAAACAGGAAGTAAGCACAGAAGAAACAATAGCAATACAAAAACAACTTAAACTTATAAGTCCTTAAACATAAGGACAGGGGAAACACAAACATGGGATTTTGACTAGTGTTGTTCTCGCTTTACATATCTTTACTCTGAACTTCAATAATATGTTTTAAGATTTTTTATTTCAGATTTTAAATGAATGTCTCAACTCATCGTTGGTGTGTGGGCCGAATGCTAACTGTTACACTTACAAATGGAAACTATTCATGCTCTTGTTGGGAAGCGGATATACCCACCCCCCCCCCCTGACTACAAGGATGAAATGAGACATAAATTACGTAAACCCATGCAGAGGTGTGGATTTAATTTATTTGGGTTATTCATGTTTTTCCAGATATCAAAACATATTTTTTTTCCAATTACATTTGGTTTTGTATAAGAACATTATGGTCCTGGTTTCCCCAGACAGGGCCTTAGACCTAAAACAGGATTAGGCCATAAAAAGGCACTGATATAATTTTAAGATCAGTCAGAGCAAGTTACTTTCAGTTGAAACAGATCAGACTTAGATTTTAGTCTGGGATAGGTTTAAACCTTGTCTGTGAAACCGGGGGTTTTTAATGTTAAGATATTATTCTTAAATTTGTATTTACTGATATAAATTTGTTATTTGACAGATATAAATGAATGTCTGTTCAGTCCATCTGTATGTGGGTCCAAATGGGAGAGTGCACAAAATAAGAGGGAAGTCAGTTGTTCGTCGGATGGATGACAACTGACAACAAACATCACATCTCACCATCAGCATCAATACACATCTGTACTACGGTACATTCACTTTATTTAGTATATTTGTGTTAACATGAAGGTTTTGGCTCACATGCCAGTTATTGTAACTGTCAGACACCACAAAGGCATAAGGATAGATGACGCTAGATATTACACAAAAAGTAGCTTCAGAAATATATTGTTTTCTTTTGTTTCATGTTCTTTTTTTCACCTTTTTCTTTTTAACTTTTGGGTGTGGCCCGACCTGCTATCTGTTCCAATTTCAATGGAAAAACTATTCATGCTTGTATTGGGAAGGAGTATAATGCTAATAAAAAAATGACAGAATCTATTTACTCGCAATAATCCATGGATAGGTGCACTTCTTTTATGTTGCATAATTATATTTTTCAGTTTTTTTTAAACATCCTTTTTCTCAATTTCCCACAAAAAGGATACAGTCCATTTTTCATTATGAAAATTTACAAAGTTTCATTTCAAAGTCATGTCAGTCTTTCTTCAATTCCAGTTATCACCACCAACAACACCTCCAACAAGAACAACACAAACAACAACAGGTATAGCCCAGTAAAACGGAAATCTGAGATACAGGGCACAAACAAAACTGTGTGAAGATTGTTGAGATTAGTATGAGAACGGTTCCTAAAACATATCCATTCAATGCACACTTTGTTTATTTGCCACAAAGAAAGAGCTGCGGTTAGGATCTCAAATGCCCTGTCGGCAGCTGGTCTATAAATATAATAAAAACAAAAAACCAAAAAAAAAAAAAAAAAAAACAAGTAGCAAACCTAAGCAAAACATGGGCTGTCTTCGTTCATCACTTAATACATTGAGATGATTACATATGCGAGATCTTTCATTATGTAAAATGTCTTGCTAATTTGGTTCTGCAAAACAAGGTTAAGTGGATGGTATTAAAATATAGCTGATAAATGTTGATATATTGCGGTTGACATGTTTAATTGGCAAGGGAAAGATTTATCAGTACTCAAAAACCGATCAGAATATAGTGCTTGGCTGGCGGCAAGACAGCACTGTAATGACATCATGTAATTGAGATCAAGAAAACAGCCTAGCAAGTAAAATGACATAAGAGATCTAGTAGATAATAATAAAAAAAAAAAAAAGAAATTTTGCATTTGCAGTTTGTATTTTTCAGTGCCCAAAAAGTAGGACCGGATTTGTTATATGTGACAGCATTAATGAAATTTTTCGTATAATCCATAATACATTATCTTAAGACGGGTTGGATTTCACTTCAAAAATGAAAAATTCTGTCATTAATTACTCCCTCATGTCGTTCCAAACCCATAAGATCTCTGTTCATTATCAAAACACAAATTAAGATATTTTTGATGCATTCTGACAGCTCTCTGACCCTCCCATAGACAGCAAAAGTCCTTGCATGATCGACATCCAGAGAGAGAAATGTGGAGATGGGGTAAAAATATTCACATGTGTGACATCAGGAGTTCAACCCGTAATTTTTAGAACCTATGAGGGAATACTTTTTTTGTGTGCGAGAAAAAAAAAAAATAACTTTCGACACCACGAAAATGATGTCTAAATGTCTATATTTGTGTGCAACTAAACTATATAACCATTTTTTTTTTTTGTGTCAGTGACAATGCATTCCCTATTTTGTCATAAGTCATATCAGTTTATTTACATTTTTTTTAGTTTCTGGAATTATAGAGTCAAAGACATAAAATACATCAAAATCAATGTATTATTTTGGATGTTTGAGAAAACTTTCATTATAGTTCTATAATCCTTTTGCTATTATCCAGTTTGATTTCATATTTTTCATATTCATTATTTTTGTTGTACTGATATTTTTGTTCAATGAGTGTCAAGAACAGCATGGACGAATGCTGTTAATCTAAATCTAAATGCTGCACAAAAATATATGACTGAATTAAGATATTTTTGTGTTAGTTTGGGGGATTTTTTTCAGCAAAAGAAATTACCTTATACAACACATGTGAAAATATATATAATAAAGGGAATCTTTTTTGTTAAATTTTATTGTATGTATGATGAGATAACTTGGGGGGCACCAATGTTCATCTAATACATCCCTCATAACTGGATCTTGTATCTATATAAATGATAATGGATTTTGCATTAGTATAGGTTTTAGGACTGAGGGACTGGTACTTTATATCCTGGTATTGATGCAATGGCCTGCATAAATGTACACTTGTTTTACAGTTCATTGGGAATGCTAATGAAAATAGCTCAGACTTTTTGAAAGCTGCTAAAGTCTTGCGCGGAAGGCTAATAGCAGCAGTTACAATGATTTATCTCTGGGCCGAGATTAAGTCAACAGTGTGAGTATTTTGTGTTTCAAAGTTAGTGAAAAAAGTTGATTTTTTGATGATTTGTGAATGTCACCCATAAAATACAATGACAAAAAGCTTTATCCAGCATGCATGAAAAAGACCAAAACAGGCATGTTTTTCTTTTTCTTTTTTCACTCAGCTCTTATGTGACAAGTGGGCCACAAAACCAGATGTGAGTATTGATTTTTCGAGAGGTGAGAGTTATGCCATCATACAGAGAAACTGAATAAGTAAGCTTTCCATTGATGTATGGTTTATTAGGATCGGACAATATTTGACGAAGTACAGCTATTTGAAAATCTGGTTTTTATGGTCCAGAGTTCCACTATACTATTTAACACTCTATGGCATCCATTTAACAGTCAGAAACTTGGTTAAATATAGTATCCAATAGTAACCTCTTACAGCAAAGCCTTGTAGAAGAGGTTTGATCCTCACTCTGGCATAACATATTGATGTCATATTACAATAACTTAATTTAATTTTTTATTACTGTAACATTTTCAAGCATACATTGGGTATTTTTTGCTTTTTTTACAGATTAATACAAGTTATTCTAATAAGTTAACTTGGCTACAGTAATTGGTTCTAAAAAGTCTCACAGCTTCAGGTATGATCTACCATTTAAATTTTTACTTTTTTTTTCACACAAAGTTTCCATTATTTACTGCTTTTAAAAATACAATATATAAATGTGTATCTTCACACACTGGTGTGGTTTGTGTTTAAGCTCCACCATGGTAGCCTGAAGGCCAGTGTGCCATAGCAGTTACCTGGCCAAGTACAGCGTCAGTAGCCACTGACTTTGGAGCAACAAACACACACAAGTTTCCTGACTCTCTAAGAAGGGCTGGGAATGGTAGCTAGAAGATGCTTTTGCTCAAATTAGTGAAAGTGCATAATCTAATGCTTTTTTGTTTCTTGAGACCCAGCTCATATTTATTGTTCGTTTTTGGGTTTTGTTTGTTGTTGGGTGATATGAGGTTGTATGGTTTCTATTTACAGATCAAACATTTTCACAACAGATCCAGTTATATCCTCCTCTGCAAAAGGTAGACCTAAACTGTATACAATAGACTTTGCAGGGGAAATAAAAGGGGGGTGGATAAAAAGACCCTGCTCTGACAACACAAGATATTCCAAAACAACAAAACTCCACTGTGAAAAGCTATGACTGACGTGGGGGTGCCAGGGATTTATTGTCTTTGCCTGTGACAAAGTGCCGACTGCTGTTTGGGAGGGTTTTTAAAAGGGGCCTGGAGCAAAATTCACTTTTACATGGTTTTTTTCAGAAATGTTTTTTACATTGTGGATACCAGGGCCATTTTGCTGGGGGGTGCGGGCTAGGGAGTTTTGTTTTTCGAGTATATCATTTTTTGATAACAACATTATCTTTTAAAAAGTGAACCCGGGAAAGGGTCATGTGAAAAAGGGTTTTTGAAAGGAAAAAAGGGTTGTTTTTTAAACCCAAAACCCTGAGTTTTTAACCCAAGTATGTTAAAAGCTTTTTCATAAAAACCTAAAAGAGTCTCCTACTTGTGGAAAAGGGGCATCCGATCCCCCCTTTTAAAAAAGGAGACTGCATAAAACTGTGCCTTTTTTAATTTAAGTATATCAGATGCACTAGAATAGGATTATGTAATATTTTTATAGGAACAATATGTGTAAAGATGTTCTCCCATACCCTTTAAGTTAATTATAAAACCCAAATTAACCAATCGAAATTAAAGTGTTAAATGTCATAAAAACATCCACAAACTATTACATAAATTATATTAGTTTTTTTTTTTTTTTTTTAACGGGGGAAAAATATTCTGCATAACAAAGGAATACAATCCCATCTTTCGGGGCAAAAATCTTATTAAACAAACCCCCAATTTTTATCGTGGGTGATAAATCCGTGTTTTTCCCCAGTAGGGCAGCGTTTTCAATAAAATTTCTTTTTGATGGGCTTCAACTTGAGTGGGTCCGGGGGAACATAAAAATTTTCAGGTTGTCAAACAAACACGGTCTTTTTTTAAAAGTTAAGGGGTCGTTTTTTAACCCTTCGTTAATTCTCCTTTTTTACTGTTTTTGAAAAAATTTTTCTTTTTTTACTAATCGGGATCTGACAGTATCACTAAACTATCTACTCAAGTGGAAAAGTTACAGATCAAACCTTTCATTCTCAAGGTCTGCCACAACTACAGAATTACATGTATAGCTATAGCAGTGCACTGGAAAAGCACAAAAAAGTGATTTCAGTTTCTCAGTTTTCAGTTTCGAGTGCTTTTTTGTTTCCCTTTTTCCGTAAATTTATGTTTTTTAGGTCAAAAACTTTTCTTTGGTCTTATACATCTGATTACGGTTGGGCTGACTGGTCTTTTGTTTTGTCTTTTGGGCCCCTAGTTATTTCGATGCTTCTGATACTGTGCAAGTACTTGAGGGGTATTTTCAAGTCCCCATTTTTAAATTGTAATGTGATGTTCTTTCGTTCTAGAAAACATTAAATGCATCTGTTTTTTAATTTTAAAAAAATAAATCAGAATAGACTGTAAATGAAAAAACTTGGATTTGGAAAAACAAATGAAGAAAAAGGAGTCTGTGGAAAAGGTTTAAAAAGGCCCTTTAATTACAATGTGAATAAAGGGTTTTTGGGAAACAGAAAAGGACAACTGTGTACTTGAATTTCGAAAACCTTAAAAAATTGAGGAAAGTATTGATCATATTTCTCTACAATGACGGGCCATTTTAAAGATTTCTATTTTTTAAAATTTTTTGTATTTTAAAATTAGCCCTTGGTGTGGAGGGATTCAGGGTTTATGGTAACCTCATCTTCCCACATCGAGATAATTTTAACATAACCCAGCTGCTGCTACTGTCCAAACAATTTTTTAAAGCTTTTTAAAATTGCTGACTGTCCCAATATTCCATAAAAATCCAGTTAGGGGGGTTGTATATTAAATTTAAGCTTTTATGTATATTCAGTGTAAATTTTTTATGTTTTTTGATTGAATGAATTTGATAAGAAGATAATATCAAATTTAAAGATTAGAACAGTGTTGATTCATATACAATTTAATTATTTAATTTATATTTTAATTTTATTTATATTATATTATATTAATTAAATTGGCGATATTTCTTTAATTACATAAAAATTTTTATATTTTTTATGTTTGTCTTAATTAGATTACCCAATATCTTATATATCTTTTTTCCCACTTTTTATGGGTTAAATGTTATAATAAAAGCATCATTTTTATTAAATTTTCCCAGATTTTCCCTAAACACAGTGGACTTATTGATCAGGAAATGTCTATACGGGAACAACTGAACACAGGCAAAAAAACGGAACACCACATTAAACTTCTAGCGCTATAAGAAATAAGGGGGGCCGTCTCACAATGTTTTTGCGATTAATAAAATTTGATGAATAAACTAAAATTTAAAAAACTCATTTAATCACATATCACTCCCAAACTCAAAGGAGTTGGATACCACAAGTTCCTCTAGAACCCATAACCATCAAAATCTTCAAACTCTTGAAAAAAGTCCTCCTTTAAAAGGTACTTGCACAGGAAATCAGTGGCGCTAAATGGAGCGTGGTTTTGTTAAGGTTAATAAACTTTAAAAACATTTCTTTTACATTTGACATTATGATCAGTCTTTGGGAAACCCTCATGGTTTTGGAACTTCATTCCAACACAGGGGATTCCCTGGATTGAAGTAAAGGGGAAAGAACCGGCAAGATTACAGGAATGTAACCCCAAAACCCCCTTTTCAATACTAATTCCCCTTTTTCTTTCCCAATTATCGATCCCTTAGCCTATATAATTAAATTTGGTGAGCTATTTTATGGCCAGTTGATTTTTGCCTGATTATTTAGACTATCGCATGGAAGTCAGTAAAAAAGAAACCCTCCCATGTGCGACATGTCCCTAGCAACATTGCCCGTGTCCCTTGATGAAAAATCTGTTTTACTTGGAGCTGCAATGAGAACAGAACAAACCCCAGTGGGCGTGCAGTCCAGGGTTTTCTTCATGCACTTTTTTACTTGGCTCTTTTTTTTGGGTGTTAAAGTTTGCGATGTTTTCTTTTACCGTACTCATGGTCTTGTCTCAAATGTCAAAGGGCCAAATGATGGTCATTGCCTTCATATCCGGTTATGGTGCACCTTTGCTCATAGCATCATTATGTTGCCTCAACAGCTGGACCTCAAAAAATTTATTTCCCAAAAAAAATGCATTTTGGGTGAACTGGTCAATCAAAAGGCCCCGCCATTTTGATTCCCCTCTCACTATTGAGTCTAACCTTATGGTTTTGATGTGGGTTTGTACAAGATGTTGAGGGGGAAGTTGGTGGGAACCCCAACCCAAAGGCTTTTTTTCCCGGTGGTCATTGCCAGATGTGGGCCTTTTGATCCTTCTTGGTCAACATGGGGTGGAAGGGCCATGGATCACAAGATTTAGGGATTCATGTGGGGTTTGCCTCCTCAATTCATGCAGGGATCACTTTCTTTTCATTAATATCAAATATTACTAAGGTAAATTTTGTGTAAACCCCATTTTTTTTTTTCATTTCCTAAAGCTGCACATTGATTTATAATGCCATGTTTTAATTAAAATTGAATCACTTTGAATCTACCTGTAAAATTTCTTTAATAGGGATTCTTTATCTTGGTGTTGGAACGCTTTTGACAGCAAGGTTGAGTTTCTTTCTGTTGATTTACAAAAGCTTAAATAAAAACTTAAAAGTTGTGTCTTTGTTTTTAATCTAAGTTGGCATTTAAAAATAATTTTAAAACCCCCATACATTACAAATTTGACAACACCTATCACCCTGAAGGGGTTAAATTTTTACAGTCATTTCTGTTATGTGGGTACATTATCCCGCTTTTTAACGGCGCCCACCCAAAAACTAACAGGGAAAAATTTTATTTGAATTTATATTATTTTAAAATTTTTCCCGATATTGTTGTTTAAAAAAAATATTCCCTACAGTGCAATTGACCTACTGTAGAACAAATTTAACACTGCAAAAAACCCACAGTAAAATTAAGAGGCAACTGAAGTTTTCTGAGTCATTTTGCATTACAGTCGATCAAATGAATCGTGAGAAGTGAATTTTGTGTCCATGTGTATGAAGAAAACGGAGTTCCTGATTGTTATGAGAACCATAAATCGAGCACTGCTTTCCAGATAGGTGGGATGATTATAAAGCGTTTGGAATGCCAGAGCAACAGTGATAAATTAGGAAAATTGTGGATCGCTGTATGCGCGGCTTACAAATCAAAATCAAGTATCTGATAGCCGTGCAATAAAAGCAGACATTTGAGAGATTTTACATTTTCTTGATATTAAGTAGATATCTAATTGATTACCAGTTCGTGAGTCACTACCAGGGAAAACCAGTTGCTACATAAAACTTACTTCCGGCCAGTACCAATGTAAATGCCATTCTAACACAGTGCACACTTATATGAGCTCGTGTAACTAATGTTCAGCTTCTAACCCTTGCTAAATATTTTTTACATTGACTCTATTTGATTTATTTGGACTGATATCTCCTTACAGAGGACCAATGCAGGAAACATCATCCACAATCTGGACGGCCTTTCCCAAGGATGGGAAGAATGGGAGTAAGTACTACTGACGATAACATCTAATTCTCTTTAGTAAATATTTTCAATAAGAAGAATTCTAAATATTCTTGCTTTGCTAAATTGAAATTATGTCTTTCGCTACACATATCTGAATGTAACGGATCATGATAGTTACCATGCGTATAACATACATCTATAACTATTTGCAGATGTGTACAATGTGTCGGAAGCCAAACAATTCAGCAGTTACAGGCAGCTTCAAATGGCTCATATACTGTTAATAACACCTAAAGGGACACTCCAAAGGCAGTAAGTAGGTTTAGTAGTTTTCTTTTATTGTTTTAGGGGAGGAAATGTTTTCTTTGTTCTGAGATTGATTAGTCTAAAAAATATAAGGTAATCTAAATAATTTCTGTACATTATATGTAATATACGGTTTATCCAGTAATGACTTTTTTTTTTAATTTTTATACGTGAAAAAATTGGGTACTTTTCACAACTTCAGTAGCTTTGCGGTTTGTTTGTTAAGTGAAAATGGTTTTATATCAGATATTTTAAATGTGTAATGGCATTGTTTCCAGTTGGTTTAAATACACTGTTTTTTTATTTTTTATTTTTTTTGCTCAGGTTCTGATGAATGCCAATGTTTAGCACCACCAAATGACTTATATTATACCCAATAATCACCAATAAGTAAATGCTTCCTTTATTATTGTATTTTACTTAAGTAAGCTTGAGCAACTCATTTATTAATAATAAATGCTAGTTCAATGGTTCTCTTGCCTTCATTGAACAACACAGTTAAAGTACAGGGTAGTAGGGTCGACGTTTAGGTTGTAACATCAGCCTAACACCAACTTTCCCCAGTAATTTGGGCTAGCACAAGCCTTAGACCAAACCAGTGTTCGTGTCCGAAATCTTCCTCTGAGAATAGGCTGTGGGACAAGGCACATGAGCAGAAGTGCCCCCACATTATGCTGCTCTCTGAAGCAGCAAGAAGAGATCCGAGGCGGGAACTCAGGTTTGTCCAGTTGAGGTGGGGTTTTGTAGAGCTTCATGGGGAATTGTTCCAGTCAGTGGTTGTGGATTAAAACAGTAGGAGACACCATTTGGGACAAATAAAGTACACCGTACCAAGGCGCCTGAGAACCGTAAGACAGCAACAAGTGAATCGGGGATTAAATCATCTGTCACAACATTGTATGGTGGCAGTTCGGATTAAAAGGTTGGAACCATTCAAGAATGCTGAGGTGCACAAAGGAACGATGTGTTCCAATAAACATCTGTTAACGTATCAAAAATATGTCACCAAAACATGACAAATTGCGCTCATAAAAACCATATATCGTCTTGTTTATTAAGACTTGTTAACTTCGAGGGAACACTGCAAGATTACAAACGCTGTGTACAACTTAAAAGATGCGGCATGTAGTTATATTGACTATAATAAGCATAAAAAATTCTACAATTTCATATATTTGCAGATTATTTAGGGAATATGGAAGCGAGCAAACAAGCTGGGTCAAAGGATTGCAGATTCAACCCAACCTAAAAAGTCGTATAATGACCAGAGGTGTATTAAAACATGGATAAATCCACTCATCAACTGTTAGTCTCATTTCCTTCCAATGTCCGTTGCGCTCATTGCCTGTGGCGTGGGGTTTCCCTCATTCTGGACAACGAGCTTGAGCGACGAAACCAGGCTGGAGGATAAGGTCACTGCCATTGCAACCACTAGCTGTCGATAAAACTGCGGGGGCAGCTGACATACCTTTTTGAAATGTTTTCCTTTAGAAGTATAGCACAGTGTAGCTCTAGGCAGACAGCGGGGGCAGCTGACATACCTTTTTGAAATGTTTTCCTTTAGAGTTGTTTTTAGTGTGATTCTGTAGAAGGCTCAGCCAGAGGGTATTCAGCCAGTGTGGAAGAAAGACAACAGTGTAAAGCAGAGAAGAAATTCAGATTCGGTTACAGAAGTGCAATCTAAAAATACACAGAGAAAGACAACAGTGTAAAGCAAGGCAAAACATTTGTTGTGCTATTACTTTTTTTTTCTCTGTATTCTTTGTGTTGTTTTTATGTATTATTAATTTTATTTTATTTTTAGATACAAATTTATCCATTTTAAAAATTTGGTCTCCTAATGAAATCAAGTCATAAAAGCTTATGCACTGAAATCAATCTTTTAAAATTAACTCAAATGAAAATATAATAGTTTCCAACAAAACATTGCATTTTTATTTATTGTGTTACCACCTCAGGGGTTGCCAGTTTAAAAACACAGAGAGAACAGAGTCCCGACAACCAGGGAGATGCCGAATAAAAACCAACTTTATTTTCTTGAATGGCAAATATTGAGGGGAAGACAAGGTCAAAACATAAACAAAAACAAACCTGATTTTAGCAGCTCTACCTGACCTCACACAAAAATAAAGAACACAAAATAAAAACAAGTTAAGCTTGACCTAACCTCCATCACAACATAAAAAATGTGAAAATGATATACCAAATAAATGGGGCATCAATCCACCTATGTCCCTTAATTGGCAAAGTGTATTTACAAGCTTATTTACAAAGGGGGTATTTACAAAGTCTTGCAGTGAATACAAATGAAAATCGGAATCCAAGTCGTAGTCAAACAGGCACAGTTTCACTACACTCAATAGGCAGCCGTGGCCTAATGGTTAGAGAGTTGGACTTGTAACCCAAAAGGTACCGACAGGGATTGTAGGTGAGGGGGAGTGAATGTCCAGCACTCTCTTCTACCCTCAATACAACAACTAAGGTGAGACCCTTGTGCAAGGCACCGAAACCCCCAACTGCTCCCCGCAGCACATGGCTTCCCACTGTTCCCAGGTGTGTTCACGGTGTGTTGTGTGTTCACTACTCGCTGCTGTGTGTGTGCACTTGGATGGGTTAACTGCAGAGCAACAAATTCAGAGTATGGTATACTATACTTGAACTACATGTTACATCACTCATATATCTCTCTGGTTACAACACTCTTTTCACAATCAAATGACGATTCTCAACGAACAATGGCAGAGAAAAACACAATCAATCAGAATGAAGGCAAAACACAATGGCACAAAACCAGTAAGGCATTAAGGTGCTTAGCAGGAAAACAATCACCACCACCGGCTAGTTGATGACACACCAACACACCCCTCTGGAGCACAAACGTGTTTATACACAGACAGAGAGATCATATAAACACAAGGATAGTTGAAATAATCATATCTCAGGGACACACCAATTAAATTATTATTTATTTAGTCAAATAAGATGCTGCAACAACAGAACTGTATAATATTCAAACATGGATGAAAATGTTAAACTTGGCTGTCTGATATTCCTTAAAATAAAAGATTCTAGGTCCAGTGTGGTTTACTTGTGGATCAAGAAGCAAAGTTGTGAATGACTTGAGGGATGAATACATTTTTCACCATATGTTTTTGGTGGGAATGTTCACCGGGGTGGGTGACCTCGGATGACCAGCCACCCCTAACTTAGACCCCCACCGTGAGGAGCCGACACCACAGCGTCCGCAAACAGATGGACACGCAGACAAGAAGGTAACTTCAACAGGGATAACAATCTTTATTGAGCACAATATATACAGTGAGCACAAAGCGTGAAATAGACTTCAGTGTCCTCCCTAGGTCTTACTTTCAGCTACGGATGGTACTGATCGTACGTCAGTTCGCCCTGACGGAGCGACCTTCACCAATAGGGCGGCTCTCTTCAAGACTCGGGCAGTGAGGTCTACAGGTAAGGATACTTCTCAGTCAAGGATACTTGCGTCAATACACAGTAGTGAGACAGTGGTTTTAAAAAGGCGTTACTTCACCAGCATGCTGCATTCTTTAGGACTCCGTCGGTGATTAGAAGGTCAGGGTTCTTCGCAGTACCAGAATACTTTCGTCAGGGCACATTAGAGAAAGAGTAATTTAAAAAAGCTTGCTCTCAGCAATGCTGCATTACTTTCAGACTCAGACGGTACGTAGGGAGGTAAGAAGTCTCTCAGTACAGAATGCTGGCGTCGGTGCACGCGAGTGAGTGCGACAGTGGCTTAAAAAGCTTACTTCACCAGCTATGCTGCGATACTTCCAGGACTCAGACGCGTACGTAGACAGGTAAGGGATTCTTAGCAGTACAGAATACTTTCGTCGGGGCACATTAGAGAAAGAGTGATTTAAAAGCTTACTTCAGCGATGCTGCGTACTTCCAGACTCACACAGTAAGTAGGGAGGTAAGAAATCTTCTCAATACAGAATACTGGTGTCGGTGCTACGCGAGTGAGACAGTGGCTTAAAAGTTACTTCACCAGCTATGCTGCATTACTTCCAGGACTCAGACGGTAAGTAGACAGGTAAGGGATTATTTCGCAGTTCAGAACACTTCGTCGGGGCACTTAGAGGAAAGAGTGATTTAAAAAGCTTACTTCCTCAGCGATGCTGCGTACTTCCAGACTCAGACGGTACCTAGGGAGGTAAGAAGTCTTCTCAGTACAGGATACTGGCGTCGGTGCACGTGAGTGAGACGTGGCTTAAAAAGCTTACTTCACCGCGATGCTGCATACTTCCAGGACGGTAAGTAGACAGGGTAAGGTGTTTCCCTCAGCAATATGTTCCTCCTTCCCTAGGGCCTGCAAACAGAGAGAGTGGTTAAGAGGGAGATCTCAGCGCGCAGTATAGTACTCAGAAGCTCAGACCACCCAAGAGAGGATAGCGCAAGAAGATACCTCACCAGCTCAGGCGTATCACTCCTGGGATTCTAATGGAGAGCAGGTATCATAACTTTTCACAAAAAAACGTGTAAGCAGGGTTGGGACTACTTCTCAGCAAAGCACACCACCACTCGTGATCACCACAAATCCCCAGCAATGAATTCAATGTGTAACAATAAGGCAAATAGCACTGCAATTCACTCACACGGTAAGGCTGATCAGAGGTCTCAATCCATTTGTTACACTCCCGTGCGGGATATTCAATCTCAATTCCTCTTCAGCACACTTTCCCTGAAAACACATAGCTTCCCTAACAGTCAGATTTACATTCACTGTATCCTCTTTCAAGCTTTTCGAAGGTTTGTAAAGATGAAATCAATTCACTTATCTTTCTCTCTCCACTTCACAGCGCAGATCAATCGATAATCAGTCCAGCAAGATTCCCACAGACGACGAACTCTGTTCCAGCAGACTTCAATAGAAAAAACCTTTTCCCGGAGACTTCAACAGGAAACACTTTCACACCCCAAATTACTTCCCTGGGCAAGCTTGTGCCCAAACTGCTCTCAAACACAAAGACCCACCGCGCCCCGAACTTCTCTGGAAGAGCCCTTTTATCTTTTGCTTGTAAAGCAGGAAGCCTAGTGTGCACGCCGTCCTCTCTCTCCTCGCACCTGCAGTGCATTAGCGCCATAGACAGTAATAGAAATGGACACTTCCGTTTCTGGACGCGCAGACTAAAAAACTAAGCTTGATGACGACAGCAACCTGTCTGACAGATGTAAATCTTCTAGTAGCTGTGCGTGCAAACTGCCGTCGTTAATCTGCAGAGACGGCGAGCTTGAGCGGGGAGTTCTTTGGCGTGAAGTGAGCAGGAGTAAGTATTCTGATGAATTATTTTGTATAGTATTTTACAAGTAACGCCAGTACGCCATATTAAGTTAATGCATACTATTAAGAAGTTATGTAAAATTATGTTCAAGAACTGATATGAATTCATACCCCAATAGTTATTAACGGCCCAGGGATCGAATATTTTAAATATAATTAATTTTTGATGCACATGATGTTGTATAACGTTAATGGGCGAAGCCGAATATAACCACAAAATGGCGTTAACTGTTACTCTACACATCTACATCGCAAGAGAACAATGGAAGAATCACAGTCATATAAAAAAAGTTATTCAGTAAATCGCTTGGACAAAAGCGTCTGCTTTGGCCTGTTAAAATAACATATAGATAATAAATGGACAATAACGAATGTCACCAATAACATCTATAACTAATGGTTGCCCTTTCATTTTTCTTTCTCATAGGTTTAAAAATACAAACTTTTCTTCGGCTAACACCAGAAAAAGAAGAATTTATTTTAATGAAGTAGTATAAATTAAATTAAAGTTTCGTGGATAAAAGCTACTTCATATGTATTCACCTTGCCACATACCGAAAATTATTTCCCAATTCCCCAAAACCGTTGTTGAAATATTTTGGTCCCGTTGCTTTTATGGACTCAATATCTATGGGCTTCTTCTTGACGTTCCCCACGATTGCCTGCGAGCTTCTCCTCCTGTCTGTACGGTAATTTCTCTACTGTGCGGACAGAGAGTCGAGTGGTTTATGACGCAATCGTTAGCCTCTATTTTTACAAAAAACTGTTTCCTACGGGGCCATAATGTAACATAGAAGGTAATGAGCCCTTTATATATTGTCGTGTATCTTTAGAACATAAATAATGGACAATGGAGTCTTTAAACTCCTCAGATGTAAAGTTATTCGCTGTCAAAGTGACGCCCCAAAATGAATGGGGAGCTCAATGGATGCTAACGCAAGTGAAGTTCTGCTACAAGATGGTCGGCACGCGGACCGACTTCAACTTCCGGTCGACTTCCTTCCCGCCCGATTAGCGCTAATCAGGCCGGACCCAGGAACCGGAGTGGGATGTGTCACACACAAATCGTTCCCCGGGGAACTCGTGACTCGTACCAGAGGGGTTCCGCTCCGCTGAGCGTTGTTGTCACCCGTGACATGAACATATGGTGTACCTTTAAGGTAGAGTTTGTTGGTGCTCTTATCAATAATTTATTTATTTATTGGTCTTTATTTTTGCTTTGTCCATGAGCTGCACTCAATTTTGAGTGGACAGGTTGTTTTTTAATGGGTTTTTTTTTTTTTATGATCTTTAGGGTTTAGTAGAGACGTGCCCATTTAAATGAAAACATTCACCTCAGTGTCTTTTTTTATTTACAATTTATTTTATTTTATTCTATTGCAAAAATTTTCAGGAATTTTTGTATGGTGTCACATGAAAAGAAGAAGCCATTATGACGTATAAATCGCAGCATATTTGTTACATATGTCCTTCCTCATTCTTAGTATACCTTGGTCTGAAAAGGCATTTTGCATATTTGCCACTTGCATTTTTAAACAGGTTATCTGTGAGTTTACAGGATATAAATTATTTAAAAAATAAATAAATCGATAAATCTGCTCTTCTTTAGCTTGCTTCTTAACCTAGTTGTCAAATATACCTGCCATTGTATATTACAAAAATATATTAATTAATTACAAATACTAATTGACAAATTGCTTTTGTTCCTCTTTTCTAAGTCAGTTTGGATAAAAGTGTCTGCTAAATGCGTAAATGTACTATGTAAATGTATTATTCCACTCGGGTATGTTTAGTATTCAAAAAATCAGTATTAAGATTAAGATTTAAACTCCAACTCTAATTTTAAACTCAGTCTCACTTAAGATATTCTTATTATGTGATAATATATTTTGAAAAGGGGAGAAATGCATGGAAACTATTGGAGGGAAAAAAAAAAACAGGTGTAGGTGGATCATTTCACACGGAAACAAAAACCTAGGGAAACAAAAAAACCTAGATCTCAAATAGATTACTTCATAGTTTAGGCTGTACGCAGCATTGTTTTTTTTCCAGACGCAAGGTAAGGAGTGCTAATTCTGTTCTCTACTTTCAAATGCAAATACTCCGTGTTGTTTGTTTATTTGCTGTTTGTTTCATAAAAATGTTTTGGTAGGCTATGTATACATTAAAAAGTTTCAATGACAGGGACCTTTATCTTGATAATGCTTTTTCAGTATCATCATGCCTGTATTTTGTACATACCACACTTATGGTTATTAGAGTCTGACATGTCACATGTGATAAAAATTTTCTGATTTACAGAAAAATCCTGGATGTCCCTATGAATAAAAGAAAATCCATGTTTTGAAGAAATATGCTTAAGTGATTGGAATTTACCTTGAAAGTTAAACATGGCAAAAGGAAGGTACAAAAACATCGCATAATTGTTAGAAATCGTCATGTTATGGCTTCGTATTATGTTTTTTCGTTGGCAGTTTATATCACTATCAAAAGAAGTTTCACGAATAATTTGCTCTGATTGATTCCCCTTTTAAATCAGCACCAGTTCATTTTGTCAAAAATGAAATGAAGAAGAAAATAAATGAAGAAATTTTTTTTTTTTTTTTTTTTTTAACTCAGCGATGATATGAAAAATATGAATGAGCCCTGTTGAAATTAATCTGTTTAAACCAGATTTGTGAGTTTATATGAGCACTATTACACAATAAAAACAATAATAAACAAAAACTAAAAAACAACAAAAAAGAAAAAAGAACAAAAAAAAAAAAAATTTAATTTAACACTTACTTAGCAACACATTTTGTAGTTCATATATATATATATAATTCATAATTATATGAGGGGGTAAAAGGCTCAATAGCAGGGCACAAAAGTTATATATATATTTATATAATATATATATAATTCATAATTATATGAGGGGGTAAAAGGCTCAATAGCAGGGCACAAAAGTTACGCAGTATTAGTATAAATACTTCAGCTAAAATAATGTATTTTGCGTAATATCAAGTCAATACTTCTTCAAAACAATTTAGCAAAGTTTGTATCATATTCTGCTTATTTTGATATATAGAATCTTTTATTTTACTGTTCAATAAATTACACGTCTTTAAAATGTTCATTTTAAAAAGAGAAGAAAATATTACTTTGAAAAATAAAAATTCTGAAAGCTTCTTATTCTGCTTAAGAAATTCCTAAAATAATTTAATATGGCTTAATATGTTCACGATTAAGCAAACAACAGAATAAATCTAATATCACAACTTTCATCTCAATGAAATGAAAATAAAAATTCAAAAGGTGTTAACCTGTAGCAAGTAATTTATTATACTGTAATTAAGTATACATAATTAAGTATACATAATTAAGTATACTGAATTATTATTATTAAAAAGATACCTTATGGTATCATCCCACTGACAGCTTTGTAGCTTTTTGGGAGGTAGAATGTATGTCTCATGTCGTTAAGGCTGCTCTAGTCTACCACCTACAGGCTGTACTGTATGCTACCAGTTTTAAGGTGCTTTTGCTTTCTTTTTTTTTGTTATCAGTTTACAACAAGGATATTTCACATTGATATGATGCACATTTTATATAATTATGGACATTTTTAAGAATGATACATTTTTGGCCCTTAGGAATAGGAATCATCATGGCTTTCCTGCTGACCCATGTGTGTGTTGTGGAAACTCTTGATTTTTCAGGAACAAGTACGGATTTACAGGTAAGGAAAGGCTTTAAAAAAATAAAAAATCAAAATTAAAAAAAAAAAAAAATATGAAAAAAAACAATAAACACTCCTTAAAATTCAAAATAATACAAAATCAAATAAAATGTTTATTACATGTAAAATATACAGAATATACATATGCCAACAGTATGCCAATCACTGACCACAAAAAAAAAAAAAAAAAAAAAAAAAAAAAAAAAAAAAAAAAAAAAAAAAAAAAAAAAAAAACACTGTGATGAGTCATATGATAAACATTTATATGTAAATAATTATTAAATAAATTATTTTGGAATTAGTACCATTCATTCATTGTGAGATTTATATATTTATGTATATATGTATGTATATCATTCCAGTTTAGCTACACAGATGAGTCGGCGCATCCTATAAGACGACGATGTGCAGGTCTGGTTCACAGTCTTGTCCTCCACTTAAATACACATAATAGTTTTATGTTCTATATATGAAAATAAACAAATAATAATTTTCACTTATAATCTATTTGTTTTGAGAGAGTGGCTTTATATTGACCTACTACTGAAATCACATTGTTTTCTTATGTTTAGATCTAGTGGAATACACAAGTGGGAAATACATTATGGTTGTTGAAGTGAATGCATCCGAAACTGCAGAGAATCAGCAAAATCATATCTTTGTGTGAACTCTGTCATACTTCCATTTCAAGTGGATGATGGTGTTGAAATTACAACTTTCAACATTTCAACAGGTGAGACTGTCAAAGCATCATCATTCATTGGCTAAAGATCCTTCTGATGTCTGTAAATTTACAATTAATCTACAAGTAGTGACACTACTGCAGTGATAAAAAAAAAACAACAACAACAAAAAAAAAAAAAACCTGATATCTACTCTTCTTTCTAATTATTCCACCCTTCCTCTGTTTTTCAGTGTGTTCTTTGAATGAAACACAGTATCAGTGTAAATGTGAGGGTCTGTTTGTTTGGCCGAATGACACGTGCCACTCATACGAGGCCTGTGATGACATCACTGATGGTTCATGTACATGTATCAATGCCCCTTCCCAATCGACGGACAGTTGTGCCAAGGTGAAACAAATACAAAGTTGTGCAATCACAATATTTCCTATTTATAATAGCCTGGCTATTAAAAATTGGAAACGTTTTAACACTATCCGAGATGGTCTGTAATTGTTTCTGCTCAAACCTTTACTGTTTGTTCTTGCAGAGCCACTTTCTGCTGAGTTTATGTATGAGTATGAGGCTTGAAATTGATGTTGGTTTTTTGGACTTGTTCCCGGGTGACTACTTGCGCAATCTCGTCACAAACACCAGCCTGCCTTTGACTCTGAACAACAACACACACATCACAGATATTGACATGACTACCGGTAAGAATCTAATATTTCATTCATGTCAGGTGAAAATAAAACATTTTCTAAAGAAATGTAATTACACGACGGCTCCCTGGTGGAATATATTTGAGTTTTAACTGGTTAGTCGCATAGCAATAATGATTGTCCTCCATAGCAACACACTGGCGCTACTCCGCGGTCTCATGTCTTTTCAGAAACTGAAGTCTGAATTGCCCTGCTCTTGCGAACTTAAACATGGACTTCTGACTTTGATTAACAAAAAAAAAAAAAAGCTCAGTTTACCAAGTAGATTTGGAGAACTCCAGGCTGCAGTTACACCCTTCTCAATTTATGGAGGAAGCGCAAACCTTTTGATAAATGACTGGAATTAAAGGAAGAAAATGCGTATCGCTTGGAGGAACAACAAGCTGGCAAGATAAGCTGGATAAGAAATAACTTAAAATAGACAGAAAGACGGAACGTTGTTAATTTTTTAGCGGAAGATTTAAGATTAAAATTAGACTTTTAGTAGATGCTTGTTTAGCAGGCATCATTACAAAAAAAAAGGCTTCCTTCAGAGTGATTCAAGATTCTAAAAAGAAAACTGTCTGGGTTTATTTTGGAATATGTCAAATATTAAGTTTAACCAATAATATAAACTGATCAGTCTTGCCTTACCATTCTATTACAGTGTGTGGGTTAAATGGAACAGAATATGAGTGCAAGTGCGAGGAGCAGCATTTTTGGCCCAATGACACTTGCAGGGCCTATCAGGTGTGTGATGGCACTGTGGGAGGCACTTGTGGATGTATTCAAGCTCTCCCTTTAGAGGGTCCACTTTGCCAGAGAGGTGTGATTTCATTCTTCATGGAATTTGCATTATCATGTTTTTGTTTTGTTGATGATGTTGGAGTTGTTAGAATAGTCTTATGTATTCAAGTATTTTCTAAACACTGTTGTTTGAATGTTTGAAATATTGAGCTATTTTTTTGAATTGTGTTTCCTTTTCAGATATAAACTGAATGTCTGTTCTGTCCATCTGTATGTGTTTGTCCCAAATTCCACCTGCACAAATCAGTTGGGAAGTTACAATTGCTCATGTTTCTTGGATGGATTCACGCAACAAACTCGGAATCTCCCCATCAGCATGAATAACACATGTGCAGGTACATTCCTATATTCAAAAGTTTGTAAAACTTTGAGTTTTCCCTCATTGTCTGTTGATTGCAAATTAAGGGACACAGTGCATAAGGATAAATATTTTTTCTATGACTTATATGACAATCAGAGTTTATACTGTTTTTCATCTCTTCGTGAAATAAAGATGTGAATGAATGTCTTAAGACATCAGAGTTCTGTGGTCCAAAACTCTCATTGCACCAAACTCAGTTGGGAGTTACATCTGTTCTTGCTTGAGTGGATTTACTGTAACAAATAGCAGTGAACCCGTCAGCGGCAGTTAGTAACCCATGCAATGGTGAGCATGTAGAAAAATACATAACACATGTAGAATTGGTGTCTAGCTTCACACACGTATACTCTGAACTTCAATAATAACCTAGATTTTTTTCTTTTTGATGTAATCATCAGCTGAAATTTCAGAACAGTCCATTTCTATTTGTTGTACATGATTCAAAGCTGGTATACTTTATTGATACTTTTATACAAATGTGCTTTTTTTGTTTGTTTTTTTTTATCAAGTTTTTTTTTTTTTTTTTTTTTTTTTTTCAGATATTAATGAATGTCTCAACTCATCGTTGGTGTGTGGGCCGAATGCTAACTGTTCCAATTACAAGATGGAAACTATTCGTGCTCTTGTTGGGAAGGATATAACACTACAAAGATGAATGAGACTATAAATAACAGTAACCCATGCATAGGTGTGATCATTTGTTTGCATTTTGATTGTTTTTCAGATGTAAAACATTTTTTCTGATAACATTTATTTCTGTAATTAGAAAAGGATTAAAAATATTGAGATATTGTTCTGAAATGTCGTTTATTCCCTTTCTAGATATAAAATGAATGTCAATTCAGTCCATCTGTATGTGGTCCAAATTCCACCTGCACAAATCAGTTGGGAAGTTACAGTTGCTCATGTTTGGATGGATTCACTGCAACAAACTCAAGTCTCCCCATCAGCATCAATAACATCTGTACAGGTACATTCTATATTCATATACATGTAAAGTTTTGAGAGTTATTCTTGTGCCTATTATTGTAAATTAAGGGACACAGTGCATAAGGATAAATATTTACTATGGCTTTGACAATCAGTGTTTTTATACTGGTTTTTCATCTCTTCGTGAAATAAAGATGTGAATGAATGTCTTAAGACATCAGAGTTCTGTGGTCCAAACTCTCATTGCACCAACTCAGTTGGGAGTTACATCTGTTCTTGCTTGAGTGGATTTACTGTAACAAATAGCAGTGAACCAGTCAGCGGCAGTAACCCATGCAATGGTGAGCATGTAGAAAATACATAACACATGTAGAAGTGGTTTCTAGCTTCACATACGCATACTCTGAACTTCAATAATAACCTAGATTTTTTTTTTTTTGGATGTAATCATCAGCTGAATTTCTGAACAGTCATTTCTATTTGTTGTACATGATTCAAAGCTGGTATACTTTATTGATGCTGTCAGACTGGACATTTTAAATCTTACCAGTGGGCCATATTTTTATCATTATTATTATTTATTTTTTTTTTTTCAATGATATTAATGAATGTCTCAACTCATCGTTGGTGTGTGGGCCGAATGCTAACTGTTCCAATTACAATGGAAACTATTCGTGCTCTTGTTGGGAAGGATATAACACTACAAAGATGAATGAGACTATAAATAACAGTAACCCATGCATAGGTGTGATTCATTTGTTTGCATTTTGATGTTTTTCAGATGTAAAACTTTTTTTTTAATTACATTTATGTCTGTAATTAGAAAAGGATTCAAAATATTGAGCTATTGTTCTGAAATGTCTTATTCCCTTTCTAGATATAAATGAATGTCAATTCAGTCCATCTGTATGTGGTCCAAATTCCACCTGCACAAATCAGTTGGGAAGTTACAATTGCTCATGTTTGGATGGATTCACTGCAACAAACTCAAGTCTCCCCATCAGCATCAATAACATCTGTACAGGTACATTCTATATTCATATACATGTAAAGTCTTGAGAGTTTTTCTTGTGCCTATTATTGTAAATTAAGGGACACAGTGCATAAGGATAAATATTTACTATGGCTTTGACAATCAGAGTTTTATACTGTTTTTCATCTCTTCGTGAAATAAAGATGTGAATGAATGTCTTAAGACATCAGAGTTCTGTGGTCCAAACTCTCATTGCACCAACTCATTTGGGAGTTACAGTCTGTTCTTGCTTGAGTGGATTTACTGTAACAAATAGCAGTGAACCAGTCAGCGGCAGTAACCCATGCAATGGTGAGCATGTAGAAAATACATAACACATGTAGAAGTGGTTTCTAGCTTCACATACGTATACTCTGAACTTCAATAATAACCTAGATTTTTTTTTTTTTTTTTGATTTCGATGTAATTGATGCCTGAATTTCTGAACAGCCCATTTCTATTAGTTGTACATGATTCAAAGCTGGTATACTTTATTGATGCTGTCAGACTGGACATTTTAATCTTACCAGTGGCCATATTTTTATCATTAGTTTTTTTTTTTTCAGATATTAATGAATGTCTCAACTCATCGTTGGTGTGTGGGCCGAATGCTAACTGTTCCAATTACAATGGAAACTATTCGTGCTCCTGTTGGGAAGGATATAACACTACAAATATGAATGAGACTATAAATTACAGTAACCCATGCATAGGTGTGATTCATTTGTTTGCATTTTGATGTTTTTCAGATGTAAAACATTTTTTTTAATTACATTTATTTCTGTAATTAGAAAAGGATTAAAAATATTGAGCGATTGTTCTGAAATGTCTTATTCCCTTTTTCAGATATAAATGAATGTCAATTCAGTCCATCTTTATGTGGTCCAAATTCCACCTGCACAAATCAGTTGGGAAGTTACAATTGCTCATGTTTGGATGGATTCACTGCAACAAACTCAAGTCTCCCCATCAGCATCAATAACATCTGTACAGGTACATTCTATATTCATAATACATGTAAAGTCTTGAGAGTTTGTCTTGTGCCTATTATTGTAAATTAAGGGACACAGTGCATAAGGATAAATATTTACTATGGCTTTGACAATCAGAGTTTTATAACTGTTTTTCATCTCTTCCTGAAATAAAGATGTGAATGAATGTCTTAAGACATCAGAGTTCTGTGGTCCAAACTCTCATTGCACCAACTCAGTTGGGAGTTACATCTGTTCTTGCTTGAGTGGATTTACTGTAACAAATAGCAGTGAAACCCGTCAGCGGCAGTAACCCATGCAATGGTGAGCATGTAGAAAATACATAACACATGTAGAAGTGGTGTCTAGCTTCACATACGTATACTCAGAACTTCAATAATAACCTAGAATTTTTTTTTTTTTTTTTTTTTTTTTGATGTAATCATCAGCTGAATTTCTGAACAGTCCATTTCTATTTGTTGTACATGATTCAAAGCTGGTATACTTTATTGATGCTGTCAGACTGGACATTTTAATCTTACCAGTGGCCATATTTTTTATCATTTTTTTGTATTTTTTTTTCAGATATTAATGAATGTCTCAAACTCATCGTTGGTGTGTGTGGGCCGAATGCTAACTGTTCCAATTACAATGGAAACTATTCGTGCTCTTGTTGGGAAGGATATAACACTACAAATATGAATGAGACTATAAATAACAGTAACCCATGCATAGGTGTGATTCATTTGTTTTGCATTTTGATGTTTTTCAGATGTAAAACAACATTTTTTTTTAATTACTTTTATTTCTGTAATTAGAAAAGGATTCAAAATATTGAGCGATTGTTCTGAAATGTCTTATTCCCTTTCTAGATATAAATGAATGTCAATTCAGTCCATCTGTATGTGGTCCAAATTCCACCTGCACAAATCAGTTGGGAAGTTACAATTGCTCATGTTTGGATGGATTCACTGCAACAAACTCAGGTCTCCCCATCAGCATCAATAACATCTGTACAGGTACATTCTATATTCATATATATGTAAAGTCTTGAGAGTTTTTCTTGTGCCTGTTATTGTAAATTAAGTGACACAGTGCATAAGGATAAATATTTACTATGGCTTTGACAATCAGAGTTTTATACTGTTTTTCATCTCTTCCTGAAATAAAGATGTGAATGAATGTCTTAAGACATCAGAGTTCTGTGGTCCAAACTCTCATTGCACCAACTCAGTTGGGAGTTACATCTGTTCTTGCTTGAGTGGATTTACTGTAACAAATAGCAGTGAACCCGTCAGCGGCAGTAACCATGCAATGGTGAGCATGTAGAAAATACATAACACATGTAGAAGTGGTGTCTAGCTTCACATACGTATACTCAGAACTTCAATAATAACCTAGAATTTTTCTTTTTGATGTAATCAACAACTGAATTTCTGAACAGCCCTTTTCTATTTGTTGTACATGATTCAAAGCTGATATACTTTATTGATGCTGTCAGACTGGACATTTTTATCTTACCAGTGGCCATATTTTTATCATTTGTTTTATTTTAGATATTAATGAATGTCTCAACTCATCGTTGGTGTGTGGGCCGAATGCTAACTGTTCCAATTACAATGGAAACTATTCGTGCTCTTGTTGGGAAGGATATAACACTACAAAGATGAATGAGACTATAAATAACAGTAACCCATGCATAGGTGTGATTCATTTGTTTGCATTTTGATGTTTTTCAGATGTAAAACATTTTTTCTAATTACTTTTATTTCTGTAATTAGAAAAGGATTCAAAATATTGAGCGATTGTTCTGAAATGTCTTATTCCCTTTCTAGATATAAATGAATGTCAATTCAGTCCATCTGTATGTGGTCCAAATTCCACCTGCACAAATCAGTTGGGAAGTTACAATTGCTCATGTTTTGGATGGATTCACTGCAACAAACTCAAGTCTCCCCATCAGCATCAATAACATCTGTACAGGTACATTCTATATTCATATACATGTAAATTCTTGAGAGTTTTTCTTGTGCCTATTATTGTAAATTAAGGGACACAGTGCATAAGGATAAATATTTACTATGGCTTTGACAATCAGAGTTTTATTCTGTTTTTCATCTCTTCCTGAAATAAAGATGTGAATGAATGTCTTAAGACATCAGAGTTCTGTGGTCCAAACTCTCATTGCACCAACTCATTTGGGAGTTACATCTGTTCTTGCTTGAGTGGATTTACTGTAACAAATAGCAGTGAACCCGTCAGCGGCAGTAACCCATGCAATGGTGAGCATGTAGAAAATACATAACACATGTAGAAGTGGTGTCTAGCTTCACATACGTATACTCTGAACTTCAATAATAACCTAGAATTTTTTTTTTTTTTTTTTTTTTTTTTTTGATGTAATCATCAGCTGAATTTCTGAACAGTCCATTTCTATTAGTTGTACATGATTCAAAGCTGGTATACTTTATTGATGCTGTCAGACTGGACATTTTAATCTTACCAGTGGCCATATTTTTTATCATTTGTTTTTTTTTCAGATATTAATGAATGTCTCAACTCATCGTTGGTGTGTGGGCCGAATGCTAACTGTTCCAATTACAATGGAAACTATTCGTGCTCTTGTTGGGAAGGATATAACACTACAAATATGAATGAGACTATAAATAACAGTAACCCATGCATAGGTGTGATTCATTTGTTTGCATTTTGATGTTTTTCAGATGTAAAACATTTTTTCTAATTACATTTATTTCTGTAATTAGAAAAGGATTCAAAATATTGAGCTATTGTTCTGAAATGTCTTATTCCCTTTCTAGATATAAATGAATGTCAATTCAGTCCATCTGTATGTGGTCCAAATTCCACCTGCACAAATCAGTTTGGGAAGTTACAATTGCTCATGTTCGGATGGATTCACTGCAAAAAACTCAAGTCTCCCCATCAGCATCAATAACATCTGTACAGGTACATTCTATATTCATATATACATGTAAATTCTTGAGAGTTATTCTTGTGCCTATTATTGTAAATTAAGGGACACACAGTGCATAAGGATAAATATTTACTATGGCTTTGACAATCAGAGTTTTATTCTGTTTTTCATCTCTTCCTGAAATAAAGATGTGAATGAATGTCTTAAGACATCAGAGTTCTGTGGTCCAAAACTCTCATTGCACCAACTCATTTGGGAGTTACATCTGTTCTTGCTTGAGTGGATTTACTGTAACAAATAGCAGTGAACCCGTCAGCGGGCAGTAACCCATGCAATGGTGAGCATGTAGGAAAATACATAACACATGTAGAAGTGGTTTCTAGCTTCACATACGTATACTCTGAACTTCAATAATAACCTAGATTTTTTTTTTTTTTTTGATGTAATCATCAGCTGAATTTCTGAACAGTCCATTTCTATTTGTTGTACATGATTCAAAGCTGGTATACTTTATTGATGCTGTCAGACTGGACATTTAAATCTTGTCAGCGGCCATATTTTTATCATTTTTTTTTTTCAGATATTAATGAATGTCTCAACTCATCGTTGGTGTGTGGGCCGAATGCTAACTGTTCCAATTACAATGGAAACTATTCGTGCTCTTGTTGGGAAGGATATAACACTACAAAGATGAATGACACTATAAATAACAGTAACCCATGCATAGGTGTGATTCATTTGTTTGCATTTTGATGTTTTTCAGATGTAAAACATTTTTTCTAATTACATTTATTTCTGTAATTAGAAAAGGATTAGAAACATTGAGCTATTGTTCTGAAATGTCTTATTCCCTTTCTAGATATAAATGAATGTCAATTCAGTCCATCTATATGTGGTCCAAATTCTGACTGCACAAATCAGTTGGGAAGTTACAGTTGCTCATGTTCGGATGGATTCACTGCAACAAACTCAAATCTCCCCATCAGCATCAATAACATCTGTACAGGTACATTCTATATTCAGATTTGTGTGTATTATTACCTTAAATAATTAGATAAATAAGATTTTTTGTTTTGTTTAGAGCATTAAATGTTCTTAATGCTGATAATTTTATATCATAATTTTATAATATCTTTAAAGATTAAAAGAGTAGTAAGCACAATGCTGAATATGCTGAATTTTTAAACCATGTCATGTCTGTTTACTCCAATTCTAACAGTACCATCAACACCAACAACACCATCAACACCACCACCAGCAACAGGTATTTATAGTAAAACAAAATCTGATGTTTGGTTTCATGCAGGATATAATTATTTTCATATTGTTGTTGTGCTAATATTTCTAATTCAACAACAGCATAGACAGGTACCTGAAAATCTAAATGTTGCACAAAAGAATAAGGAATTAAGATGATGTTTCTGTTAGCAAGAGTACAACAATGGTATGAAATGCATGTCAATAATTAATAACATATATATTTTTTATTAATTTATTGTGTTATCATAAATTAATGTTTATTGGGGGACACCTGTGTTTTCCTTGTGTACCCCCTCTGGCTGGGTAGTATTTGTATTGTTTTATGATTAGATATTGAGGTTTGCTGCTTAAACCTGTTGATACAATGCTCATAAATATGCACATTTTTTACAGTAATTGGAATGTCAATGACAATAGATCAGACTTTTGAGAGAAGTCTTACCGACCCTGATAGCAAGACTTTCAAAGATTTATCTGGAAAAATTGAGTCAACAGTGAGTATTCTGTGCTTCATTTTTAGTGAAATGTAATTTGTTTATGAACTTGTATTCGAAATGTATTTATAAAATGGTTCCCAATTTCCCAGTCCTTGATTATTGATTGTTCAACAGCTGTGTTTTATTCTCAGTAACGCATGTCTATGACTGTTTTACTCAGCGGTTCTGTGTATTACAGATGTGTCAGAATCAAAGACTGGAACTAGCCTAATAGTTTTATATATATCATTTTGTATTTATTTTTTCCTAACATCCAGTTAACAATCACAAACAATCCAAATGTAATATCCAAAATATAATATCCTCACATGCACATGATGTTGTAACATGTATTAATACAAACAATAACTTTATTTAATTTTCATGGTTGGGAAAATAATTTCAAAGATAAATTGAGTATTTTGCTTTTAACAGATTGATGCAAGTTATTCTAATAAGCTAACTGGCTACAGTACTGGTTCTATAAAAGTCTCTGCCTTCAGGTATGATCTACCATTTACATTTTTACATTTTTCACCCAACGTATCCATTTATTTACATCCTTTTCAAACAAACACAATGTTAATACATGTCTTCACATTGGTGTGGTTTGTGTTTCTCTCCATAGGCCTGGTAGTGTTATAGCAGACTACACAATAAGTGCAACATCTAATAACCTTGATTTTGGAGCAGCAAACACACAGGTTTTTGACTCTCTAAAAGCAAAAGGAATAAATTTAGTTGAAAATGCTTTTGCTCAAAGTGGTAAGTGTAGTCAGTGCCTAATCATAAACCCTTCACATTTCTTAATTTCATCATATTTATTATTTTATTTTTTAGATTTTGCTTGTTGTTGGGTGATATGAGTTGTGTGGTTTCTATTTACAGATCAAGCAGTTTTCACAACAGATCAGTTATATCCTCTGCAAAAGGTGGACCTGAAATGTAATCGGCCAGACTCTGCAGTGGGTCAGATAAAATGGACAATGGATAACAAAGATCTTGCAGAAAACACAAAATATTCATTTTCCATTGACAAGAAAACTCTCACTATGCTAAACGCTAGTGAAGATTACAGTGGTGAGCGACATATTTATTTATTTATGATTTATTTTTGTCTTGTCTATGATATTACATGGCAAAATGCCTGATTGTTATTAGAGTCCTGTTTTAAAAAACAGACTGCTGTAAATCCGTGCCACAGTTTGATTTAACTACATTAGCATATTGATATGTGGCATAGATTATGAACTATTCAACCAATTGAAATAAAGCTACTCTCATAGTGTGTAAATGTCATGAACATCTCCTCATTAACAAAGTTTTGTTTTGCAAGAAAATAAATAAATAAATGCATTAGAAAAGGTATGAAGTTCCTCAATGTTTAGTAACATTGTTCAGTAAACAAAACCTACTGGGTTTAAGAGATTTGCTCTAATGATTCTGTATTGATTTTTCATACGCAGGTCGATATTCATGCATTATGCAAAAGAATACTATACCATACATTCAGTGGCAAAACATCATTATTAAACGACGTCCCAGTATCATTGTGGGGGAAAATGATCGTGTTTTTCCATGTGATGGCAGCAGTTTTCAACTGATATGTTCTGTCGATGTTGGCTACAATCTTGAGTGGGTCCTGGGTGGAACAGTACAAATTTCAGGTTGTACATACAAATCATTGTTTTTTATCAAACATTTTTCTAAAAGTTATTTAGTTCTACTTCAAATAAAACCTTCATGTTATTAATATGTTTTATAGTAAATGCATTTCTCTTTTTATACAATCAGGATCTGACAGTATCACATTAAACTACGATACTCAGATTGGAAATTGTACAGATCAAACCTTTACCTTTATATGCCGTCTCAAGGATCTGCCACAACTACAGAATTACACTTATAGCTATCGCAGCGTCACAGTAAGGACAAGCACAGAAAGTGAGCCTTCAGTTTCTCATTGTTTACAGCATCAAAGTGCATTTTACTGTTGTACGGTTGAATTAAATGTTTTTTACAGTACTGCAGACTTTTCTTTGGATTGCAACACACCTGATCATCTGGTGTTGACTGTACTGGTCATATTGTTTTGTCATTTGGCCCTAGTTATTTTTGATGCTTCTGCATACTGTGCAAGTAGCTTGCAGGGGTACTTTCAAATCCCAAAATGTATAAAGTGTAATGTGATGGTCTGTTCTGAGAGAACCAGTTAAATCGCATCTGTTTACTTCTGATTTTTAATAAAATAATTCTTCAGTTTATGACTGTCAAAATGAAGAACTTGGAGCTGGAAAAACAAATGAACAGAGGACAGGAGTCTGTGGAACTGGCATGAAAGGCACCGTAACTTACAAATGTGAATCAAAAGCTTGGAAACCATTAGAGGACAACTGTGTACTTGAAGTTATCGACAACCTTAAAAACAAACTTGAGGTAATCTATTGATCATATCTATCTACAATGATCTCACCATTTTAAATGTTTCTGATATTTGAATTTTTGTACTTTGCAATCTAGTCCTTGCGTGTGGAGGAGATTCCAGGGTTTATGGCTAACCTCAGTCTTGCCACATCAGAGAATAATGTTAACATAACCCAGTCTGCTGCTACTGTCCAAGCAATTGTTGACATACTCTTTAAAATTGCTGACTTGTCACAAACTTTTGTCATCAAAAAAACAGTGATGGAGGTATGTATATTCCCATTCAAGCTTGTAAAATTTAATGTGTAGACATGTTATGCTTGTTGGGTTGAATTAAACTATTGTTAGGTAAGATAAATTAATTGATCATTAATTTTACTTACAGTTATTTTGTACTGTTATAGCCACTCTCTCCATTATCATGAATTAAACCTGTTGATTATTATATTATATTATATTATATTTATATTACATTATATTATATTATATTATATTATATTATATTATATCAGGAATTCTTTATAAAAATGTGGCAGTTCATGTTTTTTAATTCTAGGTTATAGTAATATATTATATTTTGTTTTATTAAATATTTTATTAAATTTCATAATTTAATACAGAATTTTATATTAAATTTACAGAGTTTCCTAAACACAGTGGACATTATTGTATCAGGTAATGTCAGTGATACATGGAAAAAACTCAACACAGGCAACAAAACAGGAGACACCAGCATTAAACTTCTGAGCGCAATAGAGAATATAAGTGACCGTCTCATAGATGAGTTTGATATTTATGAAACATCCATTCAGCTGAATAGAACTACAATTAAAAACTCATTCGCTTTAACATCAGCACTGCCAAACTCAACAACGGAGATTGTGATACCACAAGTTCCTCTAGAGACTACCATAACCATCATAATCTTCACAACTCTTGACAAAGTCCTACCTTCTCAAGGTACTAATGACAGCAGGAAATCAAATGTGCGCATCAATGGAGATGTGGTTGTTGTTAAGGTTAATAAAACTCTTAACAACATTTCTTTTACATTTGACATTACTGATCAGTCTTTGGGAAATCCTCAGTGTGTCTTTTGGAACTTCATTCTCAACACATGGGATTCCACTGGATGTGAAGTAAAGCGGAACAGCACTGGTAACCTTACATGTGAATGTAACCACACAACCTCCTTTTCAATCCTAATGTCACCATTTTCCATTGATCACCAAGCCTTAGATATTATAACTTACATTGGCGTAGCTATTTCTATGGCCAGCTTGATTATATGTCTGATTATTGAGACTATCATATGGAAGTCAGTAAGAAGAAATGACACATCCTACATGCGACATGTCTCCATAGTCAACATTGCCGTGTCCCTGCTGATAGCAAACATCTGTTTTATCATTGGAGCTGCGATCGCAGAACAAGAGCAGTCACCCTCACCGGCTCATTGCAGTCCAGTGGTTTTCTTCATGCACTTTTTTTACTTGGCTCTTTTCTTCTGGATGTTATTGTCAGCGCTGTTGCTCTTTTACCGTACAGTCATGGTCTTGTCTCAAATGTCAAGGACCAAAATGATGGTCATTGCCTTCATAGTCGGTTATGGTGCACCTTTGCTCATAGCAGTCATTACTGTTGCCTCAACAGCTGGACCTCAAAATTATATTTCTAAAAGCAATGCATGCTGGCTGAACTGGTATGAATCAAAGGCCCTGCTGGGATTTGTGATTCCAGCTTTCACTATTGTAGCCATAAACCTTGTAGTTTTGATCGTGGTCCTGTACAAGATGTTGAGGAGTGGAGTTGGTGCTACAACTCAACCAGATGAGAAACATGCCCTGGTGGTCATTGCCAGATGTGTGGCCTTTTTGACTCCTATCTTTGGTCTAACATGGGGATTTGGAATTGGAACCATGGTGTCACGTGACTTTGGTATTCATGTGGTGTTTGCACTCCTCAATTCACTGCAGGTACTACTTTGTAATGTCAATTTTAAAGCAAGATTACATTTTGTGCATGTATTCAAATATATGAAATCCACTAATAATGCACATTAAATTATTAAAACAATTTTTTTGTTATTGTATTTTAAAATTGAACCATATTGCAACTGATACCTTCATGTATTTGTAACACTTCCTTCTATTAGGGATTCTTTATTTTGGTGTTTGGAACACTTCTAGACAGTAAGGTATGAGTTTACTTCTATTGCACAGAGCTTTGTAATCTTAAATTTAACCTAGAGATCTGATCATCTGCCATTATGTTATATATAAACCATACATTACAAATTTGACAGGAATATATCAACCAGGTGGGATTCATTTGGAATTTAACTTGACTGGTTATCCTGCTTATTACGTGAATACCCACCAAATATGGGAAAATAAAATATTGTTTTGAGTTGAAAGTATTTAACAATTTTATCTGTAAGAAAAACAAAATAGACCACTACAAAGTACAATCAACCTAGCAGCAATACAGGCACTGCAACAACATTACAGTAATTAGACTACCAAAGTTCTTACCAAAACCATTTAATTACAATCAATAACTGAGATAATGTCAGCTGTGTTTATATGAGGATAAGATCAAAAACTTTAGATCCGAGTATGCAGATTATTATTAAAGGACATGAAAGTAGAACAGGTTCACATGAACAACAACGAATATTAGGAAATATATGACCACTGGAAGTGCAAATGACATATTAGAATCAAGTAATTTTCAGAGAGATGTGTAATAAGCAAACATTTAAGATCCTTTCAAGAAATTTCTAGAAGTTAACGAGAGATCTCTGATTGCAGGTTCGTGAGGCACTACCAGGAAAACAGTTGCTACAGAAACTCAGTTCCAGTCGTACCAAGGTAAATGTCATTCTATAATAACACATACTTATATGAACTCTTCTACTAATGTTCAGATTTTACCCCCTGCTTAAATATTTTTTACATTGAGACTGTGATGTATTTTGACTGATATCTCCCTACAGACCACCAGTGCTGGATCATCATCCACATCTGGACTGCCTTTCTTGCAAAGAAAGGGACGGAGGCGTAAGTAGATGACATATCTGAAAGCTAATATTTGGGAATATATTTTCAGTTAGATTAATCTCTAATGTTGTTACACAGTATTTCTTATTTGAATAAATGTGACTGCTAAATGAGTTAATGTTAATACAGTAGACAGTTCAGTGAGTAACATGCAACTAACTTTTTTCAGATGTGTACCATGTATCCGAAACCAACCTTTCCTCAGCAGTTACATCTTCAGACAGCTCCAGTGGCTCATACGCTGTTGTGAACACTTAAAGCACCAAAAATTGTTTCTGTTACTATGACAAGCTACATTATAGCTCTTTTACTGTACAGCCTCCAGTAAAATAGTAAGATATTGTAAGAATTAGAATCATTTTAAGGGCATGGTGAGTGTAAAGGGCTTTTACTCAGCTTGTTTAAAAAGATTCTTTATTTTTTGTAATAATTTAGAGTTGGAGTAGTATCTCAATATTATTATATTTTTAAACAGTAGTATAGTCTGTACTGCAGTAATTTTCTATATGTGCGGCAGGTAAACTATTTTAAAAGGTTTAATTGAACACACATGCAAAAACATTACAAGAGGGTCTTTCTGCAGGCTTTCTGTTGTGCATCCATTGCTCGATCATTTGACCATTTCTAGAATAGGCCTAGTTGGTTAGTTTCTAGAACTATCTTTGCAATGACAAATGCATTTTCATTCATCAACATATCAGCATTTGCACTGGGTTCTTATCATTGATATATTGTGATTTTAACATTATACATGAATTATATGTTAGTATATACATACTGGCCATCAGTCAGAGTTAAAAATTTCAAGCTGTGGAAAAAAATTCTCCTGTATGTGTTCTTGTTTTATATAACATGATACAGTAGTTCAGCAATATGATAAGCAGGAGTGTTGTATATCTGGATGATTGCAAATGTGTTTTTTGCACAAAGATAAAATAAGTACACTGTAAAATCCAATAGTTTACCTTACTTAGATATAATTAGTTATCTTTACTTAGTTGTTATACTTACTAGATTTTATTAAGTTACAGCTAATTTCAAGGCAAATAAAACAATTTACTTATTGCTTTGAGTGATGCTTACAATATTCAAGTAGCCACAAAGGAACCAATGACATTAATACACCAGTGAGAGGCAGCAGTGCACTAATATGTTGCTAATGTGCAACAAATCAACAGAAGAAGAAGAAGAAATAGAGTTTTTGAGACAGGGCAATTCTTAATAGACTTTTCACTCATTTCCTCCACATCTGCAGTTCTCTTTCTCTAGTTGCATTCACTTGTTTCCCAAAGTCATCTTGAATGTTGCATTGTCAATACAATTGAAAAATCTGAGAGAACATCACATAAGCTGACTTAATAAATTGATGTTGATTTTCCAAAAAACGTTTTTGTTTTAACTCACCATTATAGTGATTAGTGCTCTCTTTGGTTGGCCACTTGGAACTTCATTTATATCATTATAATTCTCTTTATATTGATGCAACAATGCATTGTCAAATCATAGTTATTTGGTTTCAAAGGAAAGAAAGTAATAAATGTGTTAGTTTTAGAAGGTAACACTCCTTCTAATTAAATCATTAGCTATTGTATGTTTCATGTTGATTAACGATTTTTTACAATTTTATTGTTTTTCATAAACACCATATGAATCTTTTATTTGGGCTGATATAATCTTTTAGTATTTGTGTCAATATCTTGCTCCCACAATATCATGCTCACATGGTACACAAAGTCACACAGACTTCAACATTCAGCACACCAAACACAACAATGGTAACAATTCAATTTTATTTATTTTATTAATTGTAACAATAACCATTTTATTTTCTCTTTTGGTTGTACTACTACTGACACAAGACAGCAAATAAAATTGACAAAAAAAATAAATAAATAAAAAACAGTTAAATAAATCAGTTGCATAATTTATTCATGCCGCAATGCACTCTTGGAGTTAGTAATTCTGAGTAGCTATACTAAATCAAGAGTAAACCTAAAGTAAATAATCAAGTACCCCCTAAAGTTCTTTTTTAGTTACTAGAACTGTAGTGTAAGTGAACTATACTAACTAAGCATTTGTCAGTACAACATACTATGCCTATTTCATTTTACTTAGTCTTTTTACGGCAATCGGTAAACCAATTTCCTGAAATTTCCTATTAATGTGAACACTAATAAGAAGTTAACACAACTAATTATTTTAAGTCAACAGTACTTAATTATACTTAAGTTTTCTGTACAAACTGTTTATGTTATGCAAACTTAAAACTAACACACTACTTAGAAATTTTAAGACAATCGGTTTCCTTAATTTTTTAAGTAAAGTCAGCTTATTACAATTTACAATGTACATTATATTTCACACTTTATGGGAGAAATTTCTTCATATTAAAGAATTTTATAATCAATTTCCAGGATTTCCTAAAAACAGTGGACAATATTGTATCAGGTAATGTCAGTGATGGAACAAACTGAGCAAAAACAATACCAGCATTAAACTTCTGAGCACTATTGAGGATATAAGTGACTGTCTCACCAATGAGTTTGATATTTATGAAACATCCATTCAGCTGAAAAGAACTAAAATTAAAAACTCATTCGCTTTAACATCAGCACTGCCAAACTCTGTAACAGAGATCGTGATACCACAAGTTCCTCTAGAGACTACCATAACCATCATAATCTTCACAACTCTTGACAAAGTCCTACCTTCTCAAGGTACTAATGACAGCAGGAAATCAGATGTGCGCATCAATGAAGACGTAGTTGTTGTTAAGGTTAATGAAAGTATTAACAATATTTCTTTTACATTTGACATTACTGATCAGTCTTTGGGAAATCCTCAGTGTGTCTTTTTGTATCTTCAATCTCGATGTATGGGATTCAACTGGCTGTGAAATAAAGCAGAACAAAACTGGTAACCTTAACGTGAATGTACTGTAACCACACAACCTCTTTTTCAATCCTAATGTCACCATTTCACATTGATCCTGATTATTGCATAGCCTTAGCCTATATAATTTACATTGGAGCTATTTTGATGGCCAGCTTGATTATATGCCTGATTATTGAGACTATCGTATGGAAGTCAGTGAGAAGAAATGACACATGCTTCATGCGACATGTCTCCATAGTCAACACTGCCGTGTCCCCGCTGATCACAAACATCTGTTTTATCATTGGAGCTGCAATCGCAGAACAAGAGCAGCCAGCCTCAGTGGGTCATTGCAGTCCAGCTTTTTTTTTTTTTTTTCATGTACTTCTTTTACTTGGCTCTTTTCTTCTGGATGTTAATGTCAGCGCTGTTGCTCTTTTACTGTACAGTTATGGTCTTATCTCAAATGTCAAGGGCCAAAATGATGGTCATTGCCTTCATAGTCGGTCACGGTGCACCATTGCTGGTAGTGGTCATCACTGTTGCATCAACAGCTGGACCTCAAAATTATATTTCCAAAAGAAATGCATGCTGGCTGAACTGGAATGAAACAAAGGCCCTGCTGGCATTTGTGATTCGAGCTTTCACTATTGTAGCCATAAACCTTGTAGTTTTGATTGTGGTTCTGTACAAGATGATGAGGAGAGGAGTTGGTGCCGAAACTCAACCAGATGAGAAACATGCCCTGGTGGTCATTGCCAGATGTGTGGCCATTTTGACTCCTATCTTTGGTCTAACATAGGGATTTGGAATTGGAACCATGGTGTCATGTGACTTTGGTATTCATGTGGTGTTTGCGCTCCTCAATTCACTGCAGGTACTAGTTAATAATTTTATAGTAATTTTATAGTTAATAATTTTATAGTAAGATTAAATTTTCTCATTGCAATTTTATACCAATAACAATCTACTTTAATGCTGTACGTTGATTTATTACAAATGTCCATGGTCTTATGAATTTCATGTATTTGTAACACTTCCTTTATTAGGGATTCTTTATTTTGGTGTTCGGAACACTTTTAGACAGCAAGGTATGAGTTTACTTCAGTTGCTTTGTAAAGTGCAATTTAACATCTAATAAGATCTGGCATTACAGACATATTAATGCATATGCCTTAAACCATACATTTCCATATTTCACAGCATCAGTGAAATCACACTTTATAGGTTTATTTCAACTGTTCTACTTATTACATGGCTGCTCAGCAACATAATAAAGGATTGCAGTGAAATTTTGTCTGATTCTTTTAATGTAATGTCACCTGGACAATGTGCTCAAGTGTACCAGGGTTTTCCAAAAGTGATGACCCCTTTCACCTGCAGGGTCTATGTGTTTGGTTCCTGCTACAGGTTTCCAGAACAGTCATGGTTTAGATTATATTGCTTTGGTAGAGAGGTTAGAGGTAGATGAAGGGATTTTACCTGGGTCCCTGAAGGTTTCTCCAGGATTGGTGAAGGTGCAGGACGGCCACCAGTTAGCTGTTCCTATTGTAAATGCTGGTGCTTAAGATATCAGTTTGGTCCCTCATACACACCTGGCATGCTTGCATGTAGCTGAGATAGTAGCAGGAGGTTCAAAGTCTATTTCTTTTCGAAATGAAGGTCCTGGGGAGGTTCAGATGTCATTAGGTTCTGAAGAGGCTTTGGTCTTGAGTCATGAGGCTGGATCTACCTTTTCATATGATTCTCAATTTGAATGTCCTTTATTGGAAAATCAGCAGATAGCTCAGGTTAAAGCATTACTGAATGATTATGCTGATGTGTTTGCTTTCAGTGATAATGATTTAGGCTGCACCTCAATTGTACAGCATGAGATACCAGTCACTGATGATGTCCCAGTTTGTCAGCATTATTGCTGTCTTCCACCAAGCCAATATGAAGAGGTGAAGGATCACATTAGACCGCTTTTGGAGTAAGGTATAATTAGTGAGGGCTGTAGTCCATAATTCCTCACCCTTTGGTTATTGTCAAGAAAAAAAAAAGCAATATGCGGATGTACGTTGACTATCAACAGTTATATTTAAGGACAAGAAAAGATGCATATCCACTCCCTAGGACAGAGGAGTAACTTGATGTGCTTAGCGTGGCCTAGTGGTTTTCAACCTTGGATCTCGATAGTGGTTAAATTGAAGTGGAGGATGCAGAGAAGGACAGACAAAAGACAGCTTTTTGTTTTCCATTTGGCCTGTATCAGTTTAATCGTATGCCTTTTGGGCTTTGCAACGCTCCTGAAACATTTCAGCGACTCATGGAGAGAATTTTAGGCGATCAGCACTTTCAGTCTTTGCTTCTGTATTTAGATGACGTGGTTGTGTTTTCATCATCTTTTGAACAACATCTTAGTCGTTTTAGGTTAGTTCTTTCATGTTTTAGGGAGTGTGGCCTTAAAGTAAAATGGAGAAAATGTTCACTTTTTCAGCGCCAAGTGTCCTATCTGGGACATGTGATATCTGCTGAGGGGGTTGCAACAGATCCTGAGGAAACCCGGGTGCAGGCGCGCAGATGGCACTAGGGACGGGGGGGACATGACCCCCCAGATTCATAGTTACCCGATTCGTCCCCCTCACTGTCCCAATGAAAGGCTCTATTGGTAAACAGAGGATTAATCAGGGTTTCCGCTATGTACATTAGCCGAAGTAGTGGCGAGTCTGGCAAGTTTGCCCGCCATTCCTTAAACGTGTACTAAGCGATTTTTGAAACACGCTTTTGACCGCAGTGTCTGACAAAGCCCCAAAACACACGTGTAGCCAATCAGCAGTAAGGGGGCGTGTCTTGTCCTGATAGCAAGAAAAGAGTGCTCAATTGGAGTGCAACTGACGCATATTACATTACATTTACATTTAGTCATTTAGCAGACACTTTTATTCAAAATTAGCATATTAGCAGATCGACTGTAGATTGAGAGAGATGGCAGATAAAAAAGAGGAAAATATCAGAGAAACAAAACATTAAAAAGAAGGGTTACAATCAGGCAAGAGGCAGGACCCATGTAAATATCGGAGCAGCTTTCCAACGGTGGAGAGAAACTGAAGGAGTGGGAAGGGCTTGAATTGGACGCCGAGGTTGCTTTGTTTCTTTTTGATAGGTGAGTAATGTTGATTTTGCTTTGTTTTACAAAACTTATCCATGTTGCCATTTGTTTGAATATGCTTGTGTGTCATCTTCACTTGTTTCCACGATCGTCGTTGCCATGGTTGCGTATGTACGTGTGGGGCTAAGATTTAAAATAGGGGCGAGGTAGCACGGTGGCCGAGAGAGCTCAACGCGCTGCAACTTCACAAAACACATTCAAATAGAAAAAGCACCAGCAAATTAAGAAAACATCTTCATCAGTTTGACAGCACACGTACTGCAAATACTCGCAACACAACGAAATACAAAAACAAGCTGCAAATGCTCACTCACAAACAAATACAGAATCAAGCTGCAAATATTCAACACAAACAAAATTCCCAATACAAAACGAAAACTTACTTTTTTTTTTTTTTTTGTCGTAGTGATTACCATTTGTATAACCACAGTTGTACAAATACCATGGTTAAACTATGGTTAGAGTAGTAAATCCATGGTTAATTTGTGCATGATTACAGTAACCATATTTTGTTTGACGTTTCGACATTTAGGTTCTCTTGTGTGTGTGTATGTGCTACGACACTTGACCCTGGGGTCCTATGAGGAGCTGGTAGCTGCCTCAATTGTGCCTGTGATCATATACAGGTGCATCTAAAAAAAAATTTAATATCATGGAAAAGTAATTTAGAGTTTTTTGTTTTAATTCTGATGGTTACAACTTGCAGTTTAGAAAAATTAAAAATTCAGTATCTCAAAAAATGTGAATATTTTCTCAAAGATCAATAAAAAAAAAAGATTTACAAAACAGAAATGTTCAAGATCTGGTTGGGGCTTCTTTTGCATGAATTACTGCTTCAATGCGGCATGGCATGAAGGTGATCAGCCTGTGGCACTGCTGAGGCGTTATTGAAGCCCGGGTTGCTTTGATAGCGGCTTTCAGCTCCTCTGTATTGTTTGTCAGATGTTTCTTATCTTCCTCTTCACAATACCCACTAGATTCTCTGTGAGGTTCAGGTCAGGCATGTTGGCTGGCCAATCAAGCACAGTAATATCATGGTAATCAAACCACTTGGAAGTGGTTTTGGCACTGTGGGCAGGTGCTAAAGTCCTGCTGCAAAATGAAATCAGCATCTCCATAAAGCTTGTCAGCAGATGGAAGCATAAAGTGCTCCAAAATCTCCTGGTAGATGGCTGCATTGACTTGATAAAACACAATGAACCAACAACAGCAGACGTCACGGCACCCTAAATCATCACTGACTTCAGAAACTTCAAACTGGACTTTGGATTATGTGCCTCTCCAGTGCACCAGACCTTGATTTCCAAATTAAATGCTAAATTTACTTTCATCTGAAAAGAAGACTGTGGACCACTGGGCAACAGTCCACTTCTTTGTCTCCTTACCCCAGGTGAAATGTTTCTGACATTTTTTCTGGTTTAGGAGTGGCTTGGTTCTAGGAATGTAACAGCTGTAGTCCTTTTCCTGAAGACATCCAAGCATGTTGACTCTTAATGCACTGACTCTGGCTTTAGTCCACTCCTCGTGTAGCTCTCCCAAGTTCTTGAATCGGCTTTTCCTGACAATCTTCCTAGGGCTGTGGTCCTCTGTGTTGCTTGAGCACCTTTTCCTACCACACTTTTTCCTTCCAGTCAACTTTCTATGAATATATTTTGATACAGCACTCTGTGAACAGCCAGCCCTTTCAGCAATGACCTTCTGTGGCTTTACCCTCCTTGTGGAGGGTGTCGATGATCATCTTCTGGACAACTGTCAAGTCAGTAGTCTTTCCCATAATTGTGGTTAAATGTTCTAAACTATACCCAAAAGGTACCCAATATTTATACTCAAAATGAATCAAACTAATCAAGCTCAAATGGAATATTCAAATTTTTTGAGATGTAACCATCAGAATTAAACCAAAAAAAGCTTTTTTGAATGAAATTACAAAAAATAAAGACCTTTTCTATGATATTCTAATTTTTTGAGATGCACTTGTACTATCATCTATGACTGAACTGGTGATTTTTCTGGACAGAAAAAATTTGACTGCTGGACAGCTTGGTCCCCCCCAGTTAAAAAATCCTATCTGCGCCCCTGCCCGGGTGGTGTCCCAATGGCCACGACCAGATACAGTAACAGAACTTAAATCTTTTTTGGGGTTTTGCATGATATTACAGGCGATTTGTGAGAAAATATTCTCAGCTGGCAGCATCTCTGCATGCCCTTGCAGCATTAGCTACACCAAAGGCATGTAAGTCAAAGACCACTAGAGTGCCACTTGGTGAACTGTGGGGTTCTGAGTGTGAATCGGCTTTCCAGGTATTAAAAGAAAAGCTAGTTACTGCCCCGGTACTTGGCTATGCATATTTTACAAAGCCCTTCTCTTTAGAAATTGATGCTAATCATTATGGCTTGGGAGCAATATTGTCCTAAGAAGGGAAAGGGGAAGAAGACCGATTGCATATGCAAGTCATGGGTTAAGGCCATCTGAGTGGAACATGGAGAATTGTAGTGCCATGAAGTCAGAGCTGTTGGCACTGAAATGGGCAGTCATAGATAATTTTCGTGACTATTTGTTAGGTCACAAATTTATAGCATTTACGGATAATCCGTTGAGCCATCTGCAGACTGCCAAGTATGGTGCCACTGAGCAGATGTGGGTCTCAGAGCTGGCTAGATTTGACTTTGAAATTCATTATAGGCCAGGGCATAAAAATGGGGGGGTGCATTGTCACGACAAACCCAGTTAATAGCTAAACCTGCATTTGGGGGGAGCATTTTTAATCAAACTCCAGAGAAGGGTCATACAGTGATGGTTAATGAGCAGACAACCACATGTAGCGTCCCTGTGTTTTCATCGGCAGTGTGGGCAGCTCAACAACAGGCCAACCCCATTATTGCAAGGTTTCTTGTGTATTGGCAATGGGAGAAGGTGGTAGAGGAGGAAGGAGTCTTGTATTGCCAATTTGTGAATACTAGACAAGGCCAGATTAATCAGGTGCTCCTACCTCAGAGTTTGAAGGAGGAAGTCCTTCATGGGTTACATGACGAACATGGGCATCAGAGGGTAGAACGCACTTTCAAGCTGGTCAGAGCTAGATGTTATTGGCCAGGAATATTTCAAGATATTGAAACTTATTGTAAGCAATGCGAGTGATGTATTGTGCCAAAAGCCTCAGTGCCAAAGCTAGTAACCGAAATGGGTAGTTTGTTAGCTAGAAGACCCTTTGAAGTGGTAGCTATGAATTTCACTGTTCTAGAACCTTATAGTGATGGTAAGGAGAATGTCTTAATTTGCACTGATGTGTTTTCAAAATTTGTGGTTGCAGTACCTACATGGGACAGAAAGGCAGTGACTGTGACAAAATCCCTTGTTAGGGAGTGGATTCACAAGTATGGGGTCCCACAACTAATTCATTCGGATCAAGGGAGATGTTTTGAGGCAGAGGTTATTCGAAACTTGTGTAAAATGTATGGGATTAGGCAGAGTCAAACTACCCCCTATCACCCTCAGGGCAATGGTCAATGCGAGACGTTCAATCAAACCCTACATAATTTAAGAACTCTTTCACCATCAAAGAAAAGACGATGGGTTGAATATTTACCAGAAGTAGTTTTAGCTTATAATACAACAGAACATGCAAGTACTGGTTAGCAGAAAGTTAACCAAAGTTACCAGTTGACATTTTGTTTGGGGTAAACCAGTCAGATTTTACAGAGGCAGTGAATGAGTGGGCGGGTCAGGAGTGATTTAAAGATGCTTATCAAAAAGCAAGGGGGCAGATGGAGCATGCTGCTGAAGTTAGGAAGAGACAGATTGGTCCACCTTCACTACAGACGTCTTGGCAGGTGGGTCAATTGGTTTATCGTAGAAACCACAATTTTTCAGGAAGGCATAAGATTAAGGATTTGTGGATGCCTATGCCCTTCAAAGTGATAGCTCAGCCAGATGTCACTATATGTATACATTTGCTCCTTTGGATGAGTCTTGCCCACCAAAAAATGTTCATAGAACAGAATTGAGGCTGTGTGGCCAGGGGTAGTAGGGGCATTTCATCAGGGTGTTCATAGTGAGGTAGTCTCTGATAGTGAATCAGATGAAGCATGGGTTGTAAGGGAAGAGGCCCCAACTGAATCCTTGCAGAGGGTGGGAAATCGATCTGAACCAGAGTTATGTTGTGAATCAGATGTTGATTCAGTGGAGCAAGTTGGTCACTCAAGTACCTCCAGTTCAATTGCGGCGGTCTAGTAGACCAATAGCAGGGTGGCATTCTAATCCATTTAATCTACCCAGATCTGTTGTGTCTAATGGAGAAGACAGTGGGGTTTTAGAGTAGACCATTGCTTATAAAGGACACTGGGCTTTTGATGTCATCTGGAAAAGTGTGGGGATTTTTAAGTCTTTTTTGTTTTGTGCAGGTGGTTAGTAAAATAAATTATAAGATAATTTGGACGATGATCAGTGGTGGGGGCGGTGAATGTGATGGTTACAACCACTATAGTATTTATGGTAGTCCTGTTTGGTAGGGTGAGTACGGTAGGTTCTAGCCTCATGTCCTTTATGAATGGCATGGTAGTATGCTGAGTTCCAGGCAGGTTTCCGAGTCCATGAATCAAAAACTTCAAACCACGACTAATGACTTTGTAACGTTCCAGGCAATGCACGCCAAACTTCCTGAGCGCAAGGAATTGTAGTTAGATTATTAATTTTATTGCAACGTTATATTGTCCTAAAATCTGCATACATAGGCGTACCACCTGCATAAACACCGCATCCGTAGGCAATATTATCTGTAGGGGCTGCCATTGTTGTTTTGCGGGCAATGTGACATCAGAGCTCGGAACTGGGAGTACATCGATCTAGTACGAGTTCACAGGTGGGAAGTCACGGGTTTGACTACCGTTCCAGTGCACTTTCACGGGTATAAGGTTGGAAAAACACGGGTTACGGGTTGCCTGGAAACGCGGCATTAGCTTTGGAGTAATGGCGGCGTGCACGCTGAATGCCAGATGGGTGGCTGTATTTTTTTCTTGGAGACAGCAATGATGGTTTGTGCCACCTTTGGAAACAGTTGTTGTAGCTGTTGTTAGGTATGTGACAATGTTTGATGTAATACTTTTTAAAAGTGTGATATTTTGTATAATCATGTGCATTTAAATGTTTTTTGCAAATGGCAATGATGGTTTGTGCCAGAGTTGGAAAACTATTATCGTAGCTGGTACTAGGTATGTGATATATGGTTGAAGTGCATGTTTGTTTTATATTGTGCTGTATTGAAATGTGTATTCTTGTATTTATATATGTTATTTGATGTGTGCTGTTTTAAAAATTTATTTTGAATGTTCTAGCAAAATAAGGAGGGTGTCTTTCTGGCTCTGTTTTAGGAGGCTGGCCTGTGTCACTGTTTTGAATTATTTTTTATGTCTGGTGTAAAGTATTGCACATTTGCACATGACATATTGGGGGTGTTGAACCCTTCCGGTATCAACTTGCTACCAGTTAAGCCTATTTATGTTTTAGAAATTTTGTTGTGTTGTTAATAAATGATGGTGACATGGATGATTTGAGTGGAGAAATCTATTGTTTGTCATAGATAGGCTTTACACTATGCATAGTATACATACTGGATACTTTATAAATAGTAAGAGTAGTATGATACTGTATTTCGAAAACACAGCATCTGAGTTGACTGAACTTACTCCAGGACACGTTTTTGGAACCAGCATATCTCAAGTAAGCCAGGTTTGGGTTAATCAACAAGGAGTTCAGGATAGGCTATGTGGTAAGTTAACCTAAGATTTCTAGAATACACCCTTGAGAATCACTGATTAAAATAAATCTGTGTTAATTTTCCATCTTCTGTGAAATATTTTATAAAATAAAAATATACATCCTAGCTAGGTATCCCACAAAATGCATGCCAGTTTAAAACAAAAAGCACAAAAAAACATCCTAAACATAAAAAACTGCCTTTTTCAGATCAACGTGGATATATAAGGTTAACCTTGATTGCCCCTGTTAAATATGAGAAGTGATTAATGTTACCTAAGTAAAATAGTTTTGAAATGAGAATGCTGTTAGTCAGGATCTTTGTCATATTTTTGTTTTCCACTTACAGATAGAAAAGCAGAAATACCACTGTCAGCTGCATAAGAGCTTGATGGTGTTATGATGTCCTTGTTATATTATAATATAATTTTAAGCAAAATAAAATTTTACAGATTAACAAACCTTTCACACCAAGAACAATAAAAATATGATAACAATAACGATAACTTTATTAGTGTCCACACCAACACATGATAACTATGTTTATTATAAGCATGCACTCAAGTTATGTCGTCTGTTGTTTTAAATGCTCGAGCTCTTTAAAGCAGAATGGATTCTGGATTCAGTTTGCTCTAGCCCACAGTTTCACTCCAGGCCTCCAGCCCTGATTAACCACAATTAAAAGTCTGATCAAAAGCTAATAAAAGTCTTCAGGATTACTATTTATTTTTATGTGTAGACCTTACTCTCCTCTGACTTTAGAGGGACCCTCTCAGCACACGGCCCAAGACAATGTTCCCAGGCAGGGCTGCCCTTAGGGTGGTGCAGCTGCACTTTAGGGAGCCCTGTGGCAAACAGACCGAGAACACCGCCCCCACAGAGAAAGAAAAATTGCCTGATGAAGCCTGCATAACAACTCTCATATGCTCCCTTTAACAGATACTGTTATGAGTGTACAATCATGCTTGATGACAATAATATATTTGATACTCCACCCATGAAAATACATTTTCTTACATACAGTATATACACAAATGCATAACAACAATTTGATTTAAGATGATAAAATCTATTTATTATATTGAATATGGTAGTTTTACTTTGTTTATTGAATTTCAGAGACAAGGCTTGATAAAAGTGTCACTATATTTATATACTGTCTAAGTGCCAATGAGTGATTTTTTTTTCTAAGTGATATGTGAAAATAAAGCCTATTATACATGATTTACTCCTGATAATGTAGCCCACAAGACCTCATACTGTCTGTCAACACAAGAGGACAAGGAAATAATAGAGGGAATCATATTTGTCTAACAGGTGACCCATTACGCAGTCACATAATTGTGGTGACCTGCACTAAGGCACGTTAAATTCCAGGAAGAGTTTTGTAGGTGGATCATTTGACAAGGAAACAAAATCTCAGACTTTGAGAAACTAGTTCAGCATCTCTTCATGGTTGTTTCCAGAGGCAAGGTAGGAGTGACAAATCAGCGTGTTTATTCTTTTAAACAAAAAACTGCTGTAAACTGCCTTTCTGAAGTACAGTTATTGAAGGAAATGCTTAAATTGACTTTGAAGTGTTCTGTTCAAAGCTGAACTTTTGAAAGTTGTCTTTGATTGAGTCTGTTATTGATGTAAAATGGCAGAAATTTGACCTAATTTCAGGTGAGCAACTGCAATTGACTGGTTTGCAACAAATACTTATTAGTGCTTGCAGTTTGTGTCAGTGTAATTTCTTATGGAATAATCCTGGATAAATTTTCTGACTGAATGCAAAGCTACTTTCATGAACGATTTAACCCTACAGTAATGTACTGTAAATATTTGCTGTAAAAGTAAATGAGACAATAGCTATGTTTCCATCCACCTATTTTTATGCACATTTTGGATTATCGCATAAAAAACCGCTGGGCGGAAAGGCCAAGATGAGCATAAATTCTAAAAATGCGCATAAAAAATGTATGTGCACAACTGAATAGGATCAACTTTTTATCCGATAAGAAAAAATGCGCATAAACTACGATGAATATACATTTACCGAATAAATTCCACCATGCGCATTGAAAAAGTCGTGACTTTAAGCTATGAGACGGGATAACTTGACTAACCAGCTGACCGATCTCGCTCATAGCATCTAGCTATATGTTGTTTTGGTTGTTCTGAAATGCCTGAGGAAAGTCTGTCATCAAAGTATTTCTGTATAATTACACGACTGCGTTCCCAAACAGCAGGCATCCACCTCTAAAAGAAATGACCGCTTTGTGTTCCGTCTGCTCTCTCTGAAGCGCAAGTAATTTATTAGGCCTACATATGAAAATTGTTATATTCAGTGGCTTCTCCTAGTTTTCTTAAATACATTTAGTGGCAGTTTATCAGGAAGTGACTTTTTGTTCTCTTTGACTCGTTGGATGGAAACATAGCTAATGTTGAAACATATAGTGCTTCAGATTTTTTAAGGAATTGCATTTTGTGAGTCAGTTGAAAGTAGATTTCCATGAAGTTCTTTTAATTTGTGACAAACCCAATGAAAGAATGATTATTTTGAGCTCAGATCATCACAAAAGACCTTAAACATCTTTAATCAAAATTTAGTCTTATTGTTCAATTTTAGCATTGTTCTCTGATTGCAGGCTATGTGACAGAATTTCCTACAGACGTAAAGTGTTTGGATGAGCCATATTATTGCCTTTTGTTCTGAAGAAATACCCTATGTGGAAGTGATTTTGACTGGCATACACCAGTGAGAAACATGGCCGGTCAAGGTACATTAAATTACAAATTATTTTTGATTCACTATGACTACTTTTGTCACAAAAATGCTATGCAAGCCACTCTACTCATTCATTTCAAAACACTGAGCCTTGAAAAGGTTTTAGTTCCTCTGATATAATTACAGAAATGTTGTGGATTGATTTACGACATCTCACTAAAATGGATTGCGTTTGGTACTCTTGCCCTCCAAAAATGCTCACTGTCAGTTTAGATATTTGCATTGAATAAGACAGAATTCACGTCAAATTTCTCTTTTATTTCTTGAAAATAAATGTTTGTTTTTCCTGATATCCTATGTGATATATGTTTACTCAACAATAATTATAATATCTCTAATACTGAACAATAATTTTCTCAGATACAGGACAAATATTAAAGTACTTCACAGGAATCATCATATCTGTCCTGCTGACCCATAAATTTGTTGCAGGAAACACTTGATTTCCCAGAAGCAAGTATAGATTTAGAGGTAGGTGAAGAATTATTTATACTGCAGGAATATAGATCTTACAGGTCCATGTCCAATATGGAGCAAATGCAAAAATACAAAATGAAACCAAACATTAATTTTTCTTCTTTTTTTTTTTTTAGCTACTTCATAAATGAACAATTGCCATTTTCTTTCCTTTTTTCAGTTTTACTTTTGCTAAATTGTGACTTCAGAAATGTTCATTTGAATAAATAAAATCTAAACAATTTTCTATTTTTCCATATTTTTTTAATCTTACAATTTGGGCTGCGGGCTGCACCATTCGCGGATGTGCCGCAGACTGTTTGACAAACGCTTAACGTGGCTTAATGTATCCTACGAAAACAGTGACACTGGAGGACACCTTACCCAAAACCCACATAGCAAACGGACTTGGCCCAAATGTGGCCTCAAGCTGGCACTGCTGGCCTCCTGTCGGCAATGGCATGTACCCTTTCAGCCAGAGCTGGGCCATGTGTGCCAATGACGGCAGGGCGGGGATCCGGCAAACAATATGAGGGCTGATTGTGGTGGGGAGGAGTGTGGCCCAGATCAGTCAGGTGATATGTGGCCCAAATCAGGCTATGATCTGGCAGCATATTATGTGACCCCATGATAAACAACCTGCATGATAATGGTTAAATGATCACATACATTTTTAATGAAGTGTAGTATTGTTAATATGTAGTCTTTGAAAATGGCAAGTCAAAACAGAATGAAACATTATCATTTCAAAATTAAGCAAATTAGTAAAGTGCATTAAACTGCACTTAATTAATTTTTATATTACATTTTATATTATTATTCTTGGTACAAATAATCTTAGAATCCTTACATGAAAAGAGAGAGATAGAGAGAGAGAGAGAGAGAGAGAGAGAGAGAGAGACTTTTATCATAACCATCATGTAATACTTATTTGGTTTACCATGAGGCAGCATCATCATTATTATTAGTATGATGTCATGCACAAGCATTAAATAAAATGATCATGAAAGTATTTTATTTTTTTATTTAAATCCTCTGTATCCATGTGATGCTTGGTGTGAGGAACAGAACAGATCCAAATTCAAACCGCATTCATGTATGTATGTATCTCTCCTTCCTCTGTAACATTTAAAAATTTGCCGTTAATAAGTTTTACAACAAGTTTTACGGCAGCGATATCAACACGCTCATTGGCTCTCGCCGGTTTCGTCATAGATTGCGACATGCCGTGTTTCCGGTGATGCGTGTTTTGAATGAGAAACGCGCGCCTTAACAGAGTGGATCGGGATAGTATTTTCAGCGTTTAACAATTTAGATTATTCCCAGCTCCTCGCACTACTATTATATTCTGCCAGAGAGGACTGCAACTGCAATGTATCGTCATTCGGACTACTGTGGTACTGCTCTTTGACACACCTGTAATAAATTATTATGATTAAGTTACATGAGTCTATCTGTTAACGTTTTCTCTTATAGAATGCATTCTTTATATACTCACTCTTTATTGGTTGATTTGTTCTTTATAAAAATAAATAGAAAAATCAATGGAAAAGGTTTTTTTTTTTTTAATTTTTTTTTTTTTTTTTAATTGCACAGTTACATGATGTGTGAGTTTTAAGTCTGATTTTCTATTCAGTTTAATGTACTTTATTGGCATAGTTTGTGTGTACATTAATGTACAGATGTGTGCCGGATCTGGGCCAACACTATGTTGCTGTCTGGTTTACCAAAGCATGTCACAAAATGAATAATTGTGATTATAGTAAAATACAAGGCAATAATCTGAAATATTAAGATTCTGTATTCCCAGAGAGCAATATAGTGTTGATCCAGATCCGGCCCACATCTGGCCCGCATGAAAATCTAACAAACTGCTTGCTGTCTGGGTTGGGTCTGGGCTATATAAGGCTCAGGTGTGGCTCAGATTTGGAGATTCTGGTTTACTTAAGGCTGAGAATTGGCACCAATAATAAAACCTGTTTTGGCCCAGTTCAGGACAGTTCAGGGTGATTAACTGGCTGAGATTCGGCCCAGTTATGGCCCATGTGTGGCCCTTGTCTGTAATCCAGTTCGTGGGCCACTTCAGGGCCGTCATTCTTTGCGGCACTTGGGCCGAGGGAAAAGTGATTGTGTGGCCCGGATCTGGGCCAGAAGACATTTGCTATGTGGGAAGCATATAGGTTACTATTTACAGACCAGCAAAATAGCCCATAATATGAAAGCAAATTGCGCTAAATTGCACGTTAAGTGTTTTGTGCCCCACTGAAACCTAAAGGAAATATGTGGCTCAATGAACGAAGACAAGACAGTGGTATAAATTAAAAGCACAAACTCTGTAGCCTATATGTATTAATACAATTTATTAATAAAGTATAGATACAGGAAAGCAGATGAGAACATGATTGCTACACGCTAAACTGTTATCCTCCCTTAATGGAAGAAGACGGTGTAAAAGTACAGCTAAATTCGGTGTAGGCTACTACACCTTATTAATATTTCCTACTGGGAAGCAGATGTGACCGGAATATGAACGCGACACGCAAAGTCTCAAGTTAAGTGTTTTCCTCCCTTTGAAATCCATTATTAGAAAATGGCTTATGGTTTAATGCATTAAGACAGTCGTTAAAAAAGCAAAGCATAGGCTACATCTTATTAATAAAGCATATTTACACACATGCATTAGAGCCCAGAATAAGAACGCAACGCGCAAGTTTCCCGTGAAGCGATTTTCTCCCAACTATCTGCCACACACACACACACACAACCACCGGGGGACATTCTAAAATGCGTAACGTGGCTTAATGGATTAACACTGTGTTTTTAAAGGACCAAGTTCAGTAAACACTTTATTAATAAAGCATATAATGTACAGACAAACAGGTGACTCCAGAATTAGAACGCAACATGTTTAATTGCGCGTTAAGCGTTTAACGTGGCTTATGCATTAAAACAGTTTTTAAATGACCAAACTCAATAAACATTATTAAAATAAGCTAAAGCTTTATTCATAAAGCCACAAAAATTTGTCTACATGTAAGTGAATTGACGTGACATACAGCCAAGTATGGTGACCCATACTCAGAATTGGTGCTCTGCATTTAACCCATCCAAAGTGCACACACACAGAGCAGTGAACACACACACACACACACACACACACACACACACACACACACACACACACACACACACACACACACACACACACACACTCAGAGCAGTGGGCAGCCATTTTATGCTGCGGCGCCCGGGGAGCAGTTGGGGGATCAATGCCTTGCTCAAGGGCACCTAAGTCATGGTATTGAAGGTGGAGAGAGAACTGTACATGCACTCCCCCCACCCACAATTCCTGCCGGCCCGAGACTCGAACTCACAACCCTTCGATTGGGAGCCCGACTCTCTAACCATTAGGCCACGACGTCCCACAATTTAACCATTTACACTGCACAGTAAGACCGATTAAATATAACTATAAAAATTTAATTAATAATAGTGATAATATTATTGCACTTTCCCTTTAGTTTTAAAACTCTTTAAACACGTTTTAAAATAATTAAACAAAATAATAAAGTGTGATAATACTATAAGCCTATATTTTGAAATAAAAAAGGGAGTAGCCTATTAAATACAAATAAAGTTATTTTATAATGAACTTTAAAAATAAAATGCTAATAATTATTGATTTTTTTTTCCATTTTCAACCTTAAAATCTGAATTTCCTTCATATGTATGTGTATGTATATATATATATATATATAAGTTTACAGACAACAAAATATACTTGGGCCATTCCGGTTAGATTCTTGCCCTGTCGGAGAGACTTACCACTCAGCCCGACTGCCCCAATCAAACCACTCCACATGCCTGTGGACTCACTGCCCGATTCCGGCCCGAGTCAATCGGGCCAGACACTGCCTCTTCCGAGATAGAATTGGCCCGACACTGACCTACTTTCTCCACTATCTGAATTGCTGCGTATTGAATTTTAGAATATTGAATTTGATGTTCCAAATTTCCTCTTCATCTTGAAAACTTAAGTTGTATTTTTAAAAAACTGGATATTTGCAGTCTAAAAGTAAAAAAATAAATACATAGAAAATACATTTTAAAACTCTGCCATAAAAATATTCAGTTGTGTTAAATTTCAAATGTTTAATTTTAAAGTAAAAAAAAAAAAAAAATTCTAATTCAGAACCATGTTAAATGCCACATAATATTCAGTTTTGTTAAATGACACTTGTTAATAATTCAAAGGCTCTTTTTATACACAATCATGTTGCCAATTGTCCTAATAAGTTGCAAATTGGTCCTCCAGCTGTTCCTTATATGTACATTTAACTTTTCTGGCCTCTTATTGCTACCTGTCCCAACTTTTTTGGAATGTGTAGCTCTCAATGAAATCCAAAATGAGCCAATATTTGGGATGACATTTCAAAATGTCTCACTTTCAACATTTGATATGTTATCTATATTCTATTGTGAATAAAATATAAGTTTATGAGATTTGTAAAATATTCCATTCCTTTTTTATTCACAATTTGTACAATGTCCCAACTTTTTTGGAATCAGGTTTTTAAAAACAAACATTATGTAACTGATTCCTGTCTTTTCTAGATTAACTTCCAATAATATATTATTTTAATGAAATATTTTGTATTCATTAAAAGCACATTCAAAATATTTAACATTGTTTATAGCAATAAAACACAAATTTATAGTATAGAACCATGATTAGATGATCAACTCACGTGATAATTGTTTATATACGTAAATAAATGTATTTTTGTGTTATTTTATTTCAGTTTAGCTACATAGATGGGCAACTGCATCATAGAATACCAAGAAGTGCAGGTCTGATTCATGGCTTTACTCCTCTAATCATACACACTGTCCTTATAATGGTTTAATGTTTTGGATATAAAAATAATGATACATTAACATAAGATGCTTTGTCGTTGTTTTTTGTGATTTTGACTGTCAAAAGTTTTGTCTTTTTATTAATTTGAAGAGTACAATCCTCCTTAAAATCTCACCCTTTTCCCCAAAGGTACAGAGCTACTGGAGTTCATTGTGGTTATTGAGGTGAATGCATCACTAGCTGTTGTGATTGAACAGATCAGAGCGTCATTGGCCTCCATTACGTTTCCTCTTCAACTTGATAACAGCACTGAAAGTTACTGCTGCAAACATTACAAACAGGGGAGTTCAAAAGCCATTTACATCATTCTTCCTTCTTCATTTTCTTTAATGTTGTCCGTCAACATTGTGTTATATTTACATTAGTGTGCCAACCAAATGCGACAGAATACCAGTGTGTATGTGAAGATGGTTATGCATGGTCATACAACAACAACTGTCAGACATATGAGAACTGTGGCGACATCAGTTTTGGCTCATGTGGATGTATCAGTGCTGTTCCCAGTGATGGAGAGATGTGTGTGCCGGAGAGTGGTAAGAATGATGAACAAACAAGCCCAACAGCGAATGCACTCAAAAAACCTGTAAAAATGTTTGTAATGATTAAAAAAGTAAAATTAAAAAAGTTGCAGTATAAATAAATAAATAAATAAACAAATAATCTTAATTTGTTAACTAAGTTACCTTACATAGTACTGGCTAAAAGTTTTTTGGCAGTGACATAAATTGTGTGTCTTGCCAAGTTTGCTGCTTAAAGCTGGCTGCACAATAGACAGCAGATTTTGCAAAACACAATTTATGACACTGCCAAAACTTTTGGCCATGACTGTACATATACAGTTAAAAGTATATATCTGCAGTTATAAAACTGTTAGTTCCAGTCCTGGATTCTGATTGGTCAAGAGCACGACTATGACTGTTTTACCAATGGTTCTGTGTATCACCAAAGTCCCTTTAAGGCAATTCATTTTTACTTGGTGGCCAATCTTTGAAATGCCTCTCGGGCATGCAAGTGAAGCTTCTATTTCTTTGAAAGGGGTTTAACATCAAATTTTCCAAACTGTTTTTGGAAAACAAATTTTCCATTCACCAAGCTTGTGATTAAATTTCGTATTTGAAATCACCAATGAAATCTGACAACGACTGTCTCATAAATGTTGTTTCTTTTGCACAAATAGCATAAAAAAAGCTTCTTTTTCAGGCTTATCAACTCTTAGCAACCATCCTTAGCAACATAATCAATAAAGAGTCAAAACTGTTCCATTTATTACCTATTTCAGCAAAATTCACTGTTTATTGTTTATGAGCGATCCCTGCTTGCGTTATGTTGCATCATTCACCTTTGATTTTGAGGCAACGCCCTTCCCACTGTTAAAGAAACTCTTCTCAAATGTGAGATAAGTTGATGAGCGCACGCATGTCTGTGTGGCTACTGTATGTCCATTAGTTTACACTGTAAGGACTGCAGTCTTGCGCTGTGCCACAAATCAGTCTGTTTTAAACTATTAGGCATCATGCCTAAACCACGGGCCTTCAGCAGTAACTTATTCACAATATAGCACGGTCTCTCGTACATAATTGCTTACATTATTTATTTAACAAGACTGTGTGTGTGTGTGTGTGTGTGTTATAACAACTCCAACTCTTTACAAAAGTGTTGAATCATTATCACAAGGGGATTTGAATATTGTTTCCTTTTACTCATTTGTCAAAAATGTAAATCACAGAAACAGCATGAGTGTAAACACGGTTATGAGGCAAATTAGACACTGTGTTAGACCCATGCAAAGATATCCCAATCCGTTGACCCTTTTATAAAACCAAATGAAACCGACATATAGCAAAAGTTCATGAGTAGGCTTATTGCCCACAAACCCAAAACCGTCCTTTCAAGCCAAAAATAATAATAAAGATGATACTCAACAGTCTTTGGGGTAGGGAGGGAACTTGAAGTCCTGATGAAAAAACAATGTCCCCAAAAAGAGAAAAAATATAAATCCACTGGATCAAGGCCCCACCAAAAAACAGGTTATCCTCCAGCTGTAAGGAAAGGTACCCAGAGTATCGTCCAAAATGTATATCCCAGACCAGATCGTGCCCATATGAAATGGCTTCGAAGTCTAATATGCAAGGTCCCTATACCCAGAGATCACTTAGGACAATTACCCAGAGCTAGCTTAGCCCCAAAACAAGCACCTCGCCCAGAAAACGTTTTCTTTCCAAAATGGCTGCCCTCTCCCTCTTATCAGTAGGCCCATCATAATAAGAGTCCTTAGGAGCCAACAAAAGTCCCCCTCAAACAAAAAGATTTTGGAAAAGGCTCAAAATCAACCTAACTTAAGTGAGCATAGTGCAGGGCTTTACTGGGGCAGTGCCACAGAGTCCCCCCCCCCCCCCCCACCGGAGGCTATTTTGTAGATTCCCCGCCAAAGTATTGTTTAAGGTTGACCACATTTACATTGTCCACCTTTACCCCCAAACCCCATTCAACAAGATAGTTCACAGGCCCCAACTTCCTTTTTATCTTCACAGGGCCCTCCCATTTAGGGGCTAGTTTAGCTGAAAAGAAATCATCGGCTTTTGACATTGGATGAGCGCGGACCCAAAACAGTCTCCCTCTTGGAACTGTACAAATTTCCGTTGGGCATTATAATACCTGGCTTGTTTGGCGTGTGCCTTCCTCATTGCTTTTAAAGCATCCTGCTGGAGGTGTTGTTGTCGTTCTATGAGGGAATATCCTGATTGTCCTGGATTTGGAGGATGAGTAACAAGTCTTTCTAGGGGACCTCTCAGCTGCCTGCCCAGTGCTAGTTCTGCAGGTGAGTGTCCTGTGGTCTCATTGCAAGCAGTATTAATAGCAAAACGAAATTCAGCCAGCCACCTGTCCCAGTCACGATGGCATTCACCTACAAAGGATGCCATCATGGTCTTGAGGGTTCTGTTGACTCGCTCTGAGAGATTTGTTTGAGGATGGTAGCTGGTGGTGAGTTTCCTTGTTACTCCCCATCTCTTACACATATCCTCCATCAGCTGGCTTAGGAACTGGGGCCCGCGATCTGACAGTAGGAATTTTTTTGGAAACTCCCCACCTTGTAAACACCTCCTCTATGTAAGGTACAAGGCAACGAAATGCAGTTAGCATCTAACCAGGAGTGCAATAAGCAGTAAGTACAGAATATACAAGGTCTACAATATGTACAATAACTATACAGATAAGTATTATGGACAAAATTTACAGATTTTAAATACTATCAGCATGATATACAGATAGGTGTACTATGAACATATTATACAGATGAAATATGTGAAGTGTATGTACACTATAGGCAGAACTATGAACATATGAACAATTTACACTATTGCAATGGAAAGTAAAGTGCATAGAAAATATTTCAGTGTGCAAATGGGTTATTCAGTGTTCCTGGATGAACAGACAGTAGTGCAAGTAATAGCAGGTTTGCTGTTTTTGCTTGTTGTAAATAAATAAATAAATAAATCAGTCAGATGTAGTGATTAAGTGGGGGAGGAGTCTGTGTGTATGGTGTGAGGGGTGTCAGAGGGCAGAGTTCAGCAAGGAGACAGCTGTAGGGAAAAAAGCTGTTCCTGGATCTGCTGGTCCTTGTCCGGAGGCTCCTGAAGCGCCTCCCGGAGGGCAGGAGGTTAAACAGTCCATGGTCAGGGTGAGAGGAGTCCTTAAGAATGCTGCGAGCTCGACGTACACAGCGTTTCCTCTGGATGTCCTCAATAGCAGGAAGTGGTGTCCCTGTGATGCGTTGGGCAGTTTTCACCACCCTCTGCAGTGCTTTGCGGTCAGCCACCGTGCAGTTTCCATACCAGACTGTGATGCAGCTGGTCAGGATGCTCTCGATCGCACACCGGTAAAAGTTCACCACTATGGCTGAAGACAGCTGGTTCTTCTTCAGTGTTCTGAGGAAGAAGAGGCGTTGATGAGCCTTCTTGACCAGGCTGGAGGTGTTTGTGGTCCAGGACAGGTCCTCCGTGATGGTGGTTCCCAGGAACTTGAAGCTGGAGACACGTTCAACAACCAACCCGTTAATGTGGATGGGGTCATGCATGCTTCCTTTCTTCTTCCTGAAGTCCACAATGAGCTCCTTTGTTTTACTGGTGTTAAGAAGCAGGTTATTGTCAGCGCACCATGTGGCCAGGTGCTGAACCTCCTCCCTGTAGGCAGTCTCATCGTTGTCACTGATGAGGCCAATCACCGTGGTGTCATCTGCAAAATTAATGATGGAGTTTGATCCATGCACAGGCTTGCAGTCGTGGGTGTAGAGGGAGTAGAGGAATGGGCTCAGCACACAGCCCTGTGGTACGCCGGTGTTAAGTGTGATGGTGGTGGAGTGGGTGTGGCCTGACCGAACATGCTGAGGCCTGTTGGTCAGAAAGTCCATGACCCAGTTGCAGAGGGAGGTGTTAATGTCCAGGTCTCCAAGTTTTGTTGGTCAGCTTGGAGGGAATGACGGTGTTAAATGCTGAACTGAAGTCAACAAACAACATCCGTACATATGTGTTGTTATTGTCCAGGTGTGTGAGTGCAGAGTGCAGCACTGTGCATACTGCATCCTCTGTGCTCCTATTTCTGCTGTAGGCAAATTGATGTGGGTCCAGTGTGGGTGGGAGGCAGTCTTTGAGGTGTGCTAGGACCAATCGCTCAAAGCACTTCATAATGATGGGTGTGAGTGCTACGGGGCGGTAGTCATTCAAGCACATCGGGGAGGAGTGTTTCGGTACTGGCACAATGGATGTGGACTTAAAACATGTTGGCACAGTTGCTTGGGTGAGGGACAGGTTGAAAATGTCTGTGAAGACCCCTGCAAGCTGCTCTGCACATGCTCTAAGCACACGTCCAGGAATGCCGTCCGGGCCGGCAGCCTTGTGTGCGTTGATCCGGCTTAATGCAGTGTGGACATCTGTGGAGGTGAGTTTGAGAGGTTGGTGATCTGCTGAATGTGTGGTTTTGGTGGCCGTCTCCTTGCTGTCGCTGTTGAAGCGAGCATAAAAGTAATTTAGCTCGTTAAGGAAGGAGACGTCCGTGACCGTTGGAGTGGAGTTGCTTGGCTTGTAGTCACTGATGGCCTGGATGCCCTGCCACATGCGTCGGGGGTCAGAGTTGTAAAAGTGTTCCTCTACCTTCAGCTTGTAGCAGTACTTGGCCTTTTTGATGCCCCTTTTCAGGTTAGCCCTGGATTTACTGTAGGCCTGAGCGTCATCTGACCTGAAGGCAGTGTTGCGGGCTTTCAGCAGAATTCGCACCTCCTTGTTCATCCATGGCTTCTGATTAGGGTATGTTGTGATCTGTTTTTCTGATGTAACACTGTCAATGGTGGTGTTGATGTAAGTCAGTACAGAGGAGGTATAGATATCAATGTCCGTGTGAGAGCCACAGGCAGCCTGAGAAGCAAACATACTCCAGTCCGTGTGTTGAAACCTGTCCTGAAGCAAAGAGTCTGCTCCAGTTGGCCACACTTTGATGGTTCTCACTGATGGCTTCACACGGTTGATGAGGGGTGAATACTTGGGGGTGAGAAACAAAGAAAGGTGATCAGACTGTCCGAGGTGGGGGGGGGGGGTCGCGGTGTAAGCTCCATCAATGTTTGTGTAAACATGATCCAAAGTTTTGTCTCCTCTGGTGTGGCAGGAAACATGCTGGTGAAATTTGGGGAGCACTGTCTTTAATTTGCAGTGATTAAAATCACCCGCGACAATAAAAGCAGCCTCCGGGTGAGCAGTCTGTTGTTAACTAATGGCCGCATGAAGTTCGTTCAAAGCAAGCTTGGCATTAGCATCCGGTGGAATATAGACTGCAGTTATTATGGTGGAAGTGAACTCCCGCGGCAGATAAAAAGGTCTACATTTAACCATGAGAAACTCTAGGTTAGCTGAGCAGTGTTTCCCAACAATGACAGTGTTCGTACACCAAGCTTTGTTAACATAAATGCACAATCCACCACCTCTTGTCTTGCCGGAGTCATCTGCTGTTCTATCTGCCCGGAGCGTGTGTAGCGTCCGGTTTAGCTCAATAGCATTATCGGGTACGTCGTTGTGTAGCCATGTTTCTGTGAAAACCATGACATTGCAGTCCAAAAGTCTCTTACTGTGGGTGATGCGAAGTCGTAACTCATCCATTTTGTTCACCAGTGACCGCACATTAGCGAGGAAAATGCTCGGTAAAGAGAGCCGGAGCGGTGTTAGCTTTAGCTTAGCTCTTAGAACTCCGCGCTTCCCCCGCCTTTGTTTACGATCTAGACGCCGCCAGCGAGCACTTCCGCCCGGCCGGGTAGAGTGCGCAGCCTCGGGTGTTCTGGCGATCTCAGGGATGAGTCGAAGATTGGTGATAAAAAACTGTTGGAAAAAGTCCTCACCGATATCCAAAAGCTCCTGTCGGGTGTATGATGTTAAAGCAAAGCTGTTCAGTACGAACAGACCCGAGATGAGCGGGAAAAATACTGCAAAATTGCAAAAAACTGGAGAGACGCTATTGAGGTCCAGATAGAAGTCTTGCCAGGCGACTGATTTCTGGTCATTTCTTGGTCTTGCTATCTCTGATGGGAAAAAGCTCCAGCCATTTAGTGAAGTAATCAACTACTACCAGAAGATACACATTTCCTTTTTTACTTTTGGGAAGGGGCCCCATAAGGTCCACCCCTAACAGTACCCCGGCTCCTCCACCTCCGTGGACTGAAGTAAACCCGAGGGCTTACTGTTGCTGGGCTTGTATTTCTGGCAGACTGCGCATTCTTTCACATACTTCTATACATCTTTGTGCACTTCCAGCCACCAGGCAACTTCTAGGATTTTTAGAAGTGTCTTCATTCTTCCTAGATGTGCCCCTAGTGGATTGTTATGGAAATAATTGATGAAAGTAGTGGTTAGAGTCTTGGGCACTACTAGCTGGTACCTTGTACCCACAGGAAAGGGCATCACTCTGTATAACACCCCTTGTTGGACTTCCCACCTAATGCGGTTGATGTCATCCGAGACTCCGAGCCCCCCCTTTAACTCACTCACCTCCACATCCTCACTCTGGGCTTTAATATTTCTGCCATGTTTTGATGGAATATCCAAATTCCAGTGGGAGGATTTCTCGTCAACATAAACAGCCAAAGGAACGTCGCAATACTGAGCTCTTGACAAGGCATCGGGAACTACATTCACCTGTCCCCTTTCCGGTATTGTACCTGGAAGTGAAACAGCTGGAGCCTTAAGGTCCATCTCGTCAACCGAGAGGTAGTTTTGGGTGAATTAAAGGCCCAAGTCAAGGCAGCATGGTCCGTATACACCACGAATGGTACTCCTTCCAGGTAGGGGTGCCACTTTTCAACGGCCCACACCACTGCAAGGCACTCTTTTTCTGAGGTTGAATAATTCACCTCTGCTCCCCTCAAACCTCTCGAGGCATATGCAATCACCTTTTCTTCTCCACTGATGTTCTGGGTTAGAACTGCTCCAAGGCCAACTGAGCTAGCATCCGTCTGGACCTGGAAGGGCTGCGACAGATCAGGTTGAACTAGTACAGGGGCATGTTGCAGCGCGTGCTTGAGACTCTCAAAGCTCAACTGTGTTTTTTTGGTCCATGTCCATTTCACCCCCTCGGTTTCAACATTGGGGGTTCATCCTCTTCACTTCCTCCAGCCTGACTATCAATATACATATCACTCATCATGGAACTTAATTCTATTACCGGCAATGGTTCTCTGTATGCAACTCCAGGGGGAGGTTGATAAGGACGGGCCTCTGGACACTCTATCCCCTCACTTGCCACTGCCTGCTCACCAGCCTTATCTGATGGATTATCCATGATTACAGACAGATACTATTACAAAAATATAAAAGGTACAATATCAATCTTTAAACAGTATCTCACAATAATTCAATCCCCGTACGGGCCACCATCTATAACAACTCCAACTCTTTACAAAAGTGTTGAATCATTATCACAAGGGGATTTGAATATTGTTTCCTTTTACTCATTTGTCAAAAATGTAAATCACAGAAACAGCATGAGTGCAAACACGGTTATATGAGGCAAATTAGACACTGGTTAGACCCATGCAAAGATATCCCAATCCGTTGACCCTTTTATAAACCCAAATGAAACCGACATATAGCAAAAGTTCATGAGTAGGCTTATTGCCCACAACCCAACCGTCCTTTCAAGCCAAAAATAATAATAAAGATGATACTCAACAGTCTTTGGGGTAGGGAGGGAACTTGAAGTCCTGATGAAAAAACAAGGTCCCCAAAAAGTGAAAAAATATAAATCCACTGGATCAAGGCCCCACCAAAAAACAGGTTATCCTCCAGCTGTAAGGAAAGGTACCCAGAGTATCGTCCAAAATGTATATCCCAGACCAGATCGTGCCATATATGAAATGGCTTCGAAGTCTAATATGCAAGGTCCCTATACCCAGAGATCACTTAGGACAATTACCCAGAGCTAGCTTAGCCCCAAAACAAGCACCCTCGCCCAGAAAACGTTTTCTTTCCAAAATGGCTGCCCTCTCCCTCTTATCAGTAGGCCCATCATAATAAGAGTCCTTAGGAGCCAACAAAAGTCCCCCTCAAACAAAAAGATTTTGGAAAAGGCTCAAAATCAACCTAACTTAAGTGAGCATAGTGCAGGGCTTTACTGGGGCAGTGCCACAATGTGTGTGTATATATATAAGTAAAAAAAAAATATGAATGACCTTATAATTTATGGTGAAAAAACACAAAAGCCCCTATATGAAGCATGACAAAACAATGTATTTTATTTAAATAGTTATGATCAGTTATGCTGATAAGGCTGTATTATTATGGTGGTTATCAGTACATTTATTTAGTATGTTTATCATATCAGTATTTATATCAACAAATATGTATACTGTAAATATATGGCACCAAAATGCCTCTCATAATGTCTAGAAATGTTGCCAGTTAAATTCTAGCAACTTGCAATAAACACGTTTTTGTACAGTATCTATGATTATTATTTTTAATATCTGTAGGGATTGACATATCATGGAACAGTGTTTACTCAATATGTAGGCTGATTATTCTGTATGTATTAATGCTTACTGGTTGTAAGTGTTATTAATATATAAAACATTGTATTGTGATGAAAAATACAGTATTGTAAAAATGTACACTCTAATATTAACTGCAATGGAAAAAATACCAAGCTGGTGATGTGCTTGCTGATTCTCTCACAGAACTGCCCTTCACAAACTTCTTGTTTGAAATTGAGATGGAATCAACAAGCATCTCTGTGATCAGGCAATATCTGCAGAACATCACCTTTCCACTTCAATTAGATGAGGTGGTTGAAGTATTAGATGTCGACATCACCACAGGTGAAGAATGTCACATGACCTTGTGAACACATACAGTAGCGCTAATTTGTTAAATATGAGCTTACATTTGCGTTGTATCCTTTCTTAGTGTGCAATTTCAATGACAGTGGATACAAGTGTGTTTGTGAGGATCATTATTTCTGGCCGTGTGATAAATGCAATGAATATGGGAGCTGTGATGACATCACTAACAACACATGCAGCTGCATCAATGATATTCCAAGTGACAGACAGTTCTGTCAAACAGTCAGCGAGATAACAAGTAAAAATTATTTTATATATTTGCTGTATGCAATTAATGCAGAAGATCTGTGTAGTCAGTGAACTGTTTACTAGTTTTTTTTTCTAATAAAATTATCATTCTTTTCCCGGAAGATACCACAGCATGTGGGCAACCACCATCAGTATGTATGTAAAAAAACATATGACTTCAATCCCATTGTCAAGATCATTGCAAACATTTCCTGCATATTAAATAAGGAATGAATGTTCCCTAACTATTTTTATCTTTCCCCAACCAACTTAGTTTCATCTGAATATCTTATTGAAATTCAGATAGATGCAGAGATACTGCCATCACTGATCAGCTGAGGAACCTTCTGATGTCTTTCAGTTTGCCCTACACAATCAGTAACAGCACTAACATTACAGAAATCAACATAACTACTGGTATGATCTCTGGCTCTGCTTCTGTAATATTTTACTTTAAACATCAAATATACTACCATAAACGAATGATAAATTTGTGGATTCTGCTTGTCAGTGTGTTCACTGAACCAAACACAGTATCAGTGTAAATGTGAGGGTCTGTTTGTTTGGCCGAATGACACGTGTCACTCATACAAGGCCTGTGATGACATCACTGATGGTTCATGTACATGTATCAATGCCCTTCCAATCAACGGACAGTTCTGCCAGTTAAAAGAAGGTGAGAAATTACATTCATAAATCTGAAGAAAAAAAAACAAAACAAAACACTCTCATAAATTCTTTTATATTTCATGTTTGATTTGTAGCACCCCAGTTGTCTCATGCAACTAAATCATGCACATTCATTAACTTCGTAGCTGTCTTTTCTTCTTGAATGAGACATTACACAAGACATTGCATCTTTGCAGGAGAGACAGATCAATAATCGTGTAACTAATTTTTCTGTTCTTTTGATATTCTTAACTTATTAAACTGACTTATTTAAATGAATTGTTTGGATAATTTTAAAAGTAAAAAAAAGAAAAGACAAAGATGAAAATACCTTTCAGACCATTTAGATTGTAGAAGTGTGCATTAAATTATTTTTTTTATATAAATTTATTATTAATAAAAATATTTCATAATGGATTAAATTTTTTTACTGTTGTAGTCTAATGATCATTCAGTTACTGCATCAAAAACTATAATTAAAACTTGGTTCAGCATATCATAATTGGACACTTGAATATAAAAATAATCTGAATTAGTATCAGTTGATCTCTATTGCAGAGTAAGGAGCTTTCATAAAAATACAGCAACATATCAACATTCCAGAAAAAAGACAAGAAGGAGTGGCATGAAGAAAAACCTGTCTTTGACTGTGAGGGTACATAGTTTTACTTCTGTTCTGCTTAAACTGCTTCTGTTTGATCTTTCAGTACCTTCTGACTATTTTGATTGACATTGATGTGAGATTCTTTGACTTGTTCCTGGTGGACTACTTACGGAATCTCTTCACAAACATCAGTCTTCCTCTCACTCTGAGCAACAGCATAAATATCACAGATATCGGCATGAATACTGGTGAGCTCAGAAAGTTTCTGTGTTTAAATATGAGTATAAATTTGATTAAGTTTATTTTCATATTGCTTATCATGTAAGTTTCTAAGACTCCATAAAATAATCAAATTTGGGGTCTTGTTGGTGAGACAGTGTATTTTCTCATCTGTACCACAAAAACAAGTGTAGATTGTCCTCTGGATATTAACATGGTCATATAAACACAGAGTTACTCCCCATAATATATTTTTACACATGGATGTAATGTTTCAGAAATACTTTCTTAATTTTACACATAACATGAGTAATTTAAGTGAATTCTATTGATTATTTGAATATACTGTAGCCTAAAAGTCTGCTTTTTGTTTTGTTATAGTGTGTGGGTTAAATGGAACAGAATATGAGTGCAAGTGTGAGGAGAATCATGTTTGGCCCAGTGACACCTGCAGGGCCTATCAGGTGTGTGATGGCATTGTGGGAGGCACTTGTGGATGTATTCAAGCTCTCCCTTCAGAGGGTCCACTTTGCCAGAGAGGTGAGAAATCACATTAGTTCACAAATGTACTGATTGTATTTGTAGTAACATGACCAGTGTGAGTTTACTCAGCGACACTCGACACGTTGTTTGGAAACCTTTAATTGTAACATTTATGTATAACCTTCTCACTCTTTTTTCCAGACATCAATGAATGTGAAGATGCAGTGTCAGTGTGTGGTCAATACTCAGATTGTATTAACATCATTGGGAGTCACATGTGTTCATGCTGGAGTGGATATAATACCTCTAATAACGACAGTCCTGTGAGCCACAACAACTCATGTGATGGTAAGTTTTATGAACTGATTTTGTTTTAATGTTGTTATGTTTGTATTTTTTAATAGTGTTTTGTGTGGATAAATATATATATATATATATATAAATATATCATTCATATATATATATATATATATATATAAATATATATATATATATATATATATAATATCTATATATATATATATATATATTATGTTTTTTTTTTTTGCATAGATATAATGAATGTCTGGTCAGTCCATCTGTATGTGGTCCAAATTCTAACTGCACAAATCAGCTGGGAAGTTATAATTGCTCATGTCTGGATGGATTCACTGCAACAATTTCAAGTCTCCCCATCAACATCACTAACACATGTAGAGGTAAATCCTGAAATCAAATTAATATATAGCCTAATTTTGTAAAATAACCAAAGATATTCTTTTAAGGCATTTCATTTAATTTTTTTATCATCATCAAAATATATTTAACACATTTATTGTTTAATTAACAATTAAACAACAATTAGTGTTTTCATCTAATGCATACAGAATTTTCTTCATCCCCTATTTTTATATTTGGTAAACAAACCACAAGAAATATGAAATATGAATTGCCATGAATTTAATATTAGAGTGTTCCTAATAGCAACAATACATGTTTTTCATCTCTTCTTGTAATAAAGATGTGAATGAATGTCTTGAGACACCAGAGGTCTGTGGTCCAAACTCTCGTTGCACCAACTCAGTTGGGAATTACAGCTGTTCCTGCTTGAGTGGATTTACTGTAACAAATAGGAATCAAACAGTCAGCAGCAGCAACCCATGCAATGGTGAGCATGTAGAAAATATATTTCATCATGATGCATTTGATTAATATTTTAAATAATTGTGACAAATATTAAATTACTATAATCATCTGTTATATGAATTGCTGTATGCTTCAGATACTAATTCTTTCATCTATGACAGAAGCTGGTTAAATTGATGCTGGAGTAGTTAAAATAACTGTTCCGTTAAGTCTTATGGCCTGAAATATAATCACGATACATTCATAATTTCCCTCTTGTGAAACTGGATTATGTTATTTTTGTTGGTAAAAGTCATAGTCATCATTTCTGGATGTTTTTCCCTCTCTTTTTCTACAGTGACTCTACCTTTAACTGAATATCTGATTGAAATTCAGATCAGTAACATGGACAGTAATATCACTGATCAGCTGAGGAACCTTCTGATGTCTTTCAGTTTGCCCTACACAATCAGTAACAGCACTAACATTACAGAAATCAACATAACTACGGTATGATCTCTGGCTCTGCTTCTGTAATGTTTGGATAGCTAAGATTAAACTTTATACATCATGAATGCTGCCATAAAAAAATGAATTTTGGATTTGTTGACTATCTTCCTCTGTTTTTCAGTGTGTTCTTTGAATGAAACCCAGTATCATGTTGTAAATGTGAGGGTCTGTTTGTTTTGGGCCGAATGACACGTGTCACTTATACAAGACCTGTGATGACACCACTGATGGTTCATGTACATGTATCAATGCCCTTCCAATCAACGGACAGTTCTGCCAAAGTGAGACACTGACATCATTCTAAAGACAACATAATTTTTCTCCTGTTAATTATTTTGTTCTGTTTCCTGCTTTAATTTTTAGAATCAGCATCAGAATCAGAATCAGAAATCAGAATCAGAAAGAGCTTTACTGCCAAGATGCTTACGCATACAAGGAATTTGTTTTTAGTGACATATAGCTTCCAGTACACAGAGACAAACAACACACAGGCAATTTTAAAAAAAAAAGGAAAATACAATAGACAAAATATTGCAAATAAATCTAAAAATAAATAAATTGTATGAACATTTGTGCTATAAATGATAAAAATAAAATAGAGTAGAGGATGAATTTGCAGGATGTACTAAGATGGAGTGTGGTAACAATTAATATAAGGATATTGCACATTTTTATTGCATAAGTGGGGAACATTTAACTGTTCATGAGGTAGATTACCTGGGGGGAAGAAACTGTTCCTGTGCCTGGATGTCCTGGTATTTGCAAAATGCATTTTACTGCATTTTATTACTAGTTTGACAGACTGATTATTTGCTTGTTTTTGTTTGCAAGTAATTCTATATAAAACACATGGTCTATTATAAGGAGTTTTGTCATAAATATATTTCCAACTACTATAACATTCTTTAAATATAAAGCTCAGTCTGCAAAGAAGATAATTATCGAAAATAACTAACATGTTGCCATTATAAAAATGTAAACTACTGATACGTTGTTCTGCTCAACCTGCTTCTGTTTGTTCTTTCAGTTCTACCTTCTAAGTATGTGATTGACATTGATGTGAGATTCTTTGACTTGTTCCTGGTGGACTACTTACGGAATCTCATCAAAAACATCAGCCTTCCTCTCACTCTGAGCAACAGCATTAATATCACAGATATCGACATGAATACTGGTGAGATCAGAATGTTTCATCATGTCACATGCTAAGCTGAGTTCAGTTATTAGAAGAGACTGACAGTTTGAACACTGATCAATGAATCCCATTCTATTACAGTGTGTGGGTTTAAATGGAACAGAATATGAGTGCAAGTGTGAGGAGAATCATATTTGGCCCAAGTGACCCCTGCAGGGCCTATCAGGTGTGTGATGGCATTGTGGGAGGCACTTGTGGGTGTATTCAAGCTCTCCCTTCAGAGGGTCCACTTTGCCAGAGAGGTGAGAAATCACATTAGTTAACAAATGTACTGATTGTATTCGTAGTAACATGACCAGTGTGAGTTCACTCAGCGACACTCGACACGTTGTTTGGAAACCTTTAATTGTAACATTTATGTATAACCTTCTCACTCTTTTTTCCAGACATCAATGAATGTGAAGATGCAGTGTCAGTGTGTGGTCAATACTCAGATTGTATTAACATCATTGGGAGTCACATGTGTTCATGCTGGAGTGGATATAATACCTCTAATAACGACAGTCTTGTGAGCCACAACAACTCATGTGATGGTAAGTTTTATGAACTGATTTTGTTTTAATGTTGTTATGTTTATATTTTTTAATAATGTTTTGTGTGGATAATGTTGTGTTCTGTAATATTGTGGATTTATTCATATATTGTGGATATATATATATATATATATATATATATATATATATATATGTATATGTTTATTATTGTTTTTCTTTTTTCATAGATATAAATGAATGTCTGTTCATTTCATCTGTATGTGGTCCAAATTCTAACTGCACAAATCAGCTGGGAAGTTATAATTGCTCATGTCTGAATGGATTCACTGCAACAATTTCAAGTCTCCCCATCAACATCACTAACACATGTAGAGGTAAATCCTGGAATCAAATTAATATATAGCCTAATTTAGGAAGATAACCAAAGATATTCTTTTAAGGCATTTGATTTCATTTTTTTATAATCATCAAAATATATTTAACACATTTATTGTTTAATTAACAATTAAACAACAATTAGTGTTTTCATCTAATGCATACAGAATTTTCTTCATCCCCTATTTTTATATTTGGTAAACAAACCACAAGAAAAATGAGATATGAATTGCCGTGAATTTAATATTAGAGTGTTCCTAATAGCAACAATACATGTTTTTCATCTCTTCTTGTAATAAAGATGTGAATGAATGTCTTGAGACACCAGAGGTCTGTGGTCCAAACTCTCGTTGCACTAACACAATTGGGGGTTACAAACTGTTCCTGCTTGAGTGGATTTACTGTAACAAATAGGAATCAAACAGTCAGCAGCAGTAACCATGCAATGGTGAGCATGTAGAAAATATATTTCATCATGATGCATTTGATTAATATTTTAAAATAATTGTGACAAATATTAAATTACTATAATCATCTGTTATATGAATTGCTGTATGCTTCAGATACTAATTCTTTCATCTATGACAGAAGCTGGTTAAATTGATGCTGGAGTAGTTAAAATAACTGTTCCGTTAAGTCTTATGGCCTGAAACATAATCACGATACATTCATAATTTCCCTCTTGTGAAACTGGATAATGTTATTTTTGTTGGTAAAAGTCATAGTCATCATTTCTGGATGTTTTTCCCGTTCTTTTTCTACAGTGACTCTACCTTTAACTGAATATCTGATTGAAATTCAGATCAGTAGCATGGACAGTAATATCACTGATCAGCTGAGGAACCTTCTGATGTCTTTCAGTTTGCCCTACACAATCAGTAACAGCACTAACATTACAGAAATCAACATAACTACTGGTATGATCTCTGGCTCTGCTTCTGTAATGTTGGATAGCTAAGATTAAACTTTATACATCATGAATGCTGCCATAAAAAATGAATTTTGGATTTGTTGACTCTTCCTCTGTTTTTCAGTGTGTTCTTTGAATGAAACACAGTATCAGTGTAAATGTGAGGGTCTGTTTGTTTGGCCGAATGACACGTGTCACTTATACAAGACCTGTGATGACACCACTGATGGTTCATGTACATGTATCAATGCCCTTCCAATCCATGGGCAGTTCTGCCAGTTAAAAGAAGGTGAGCAATTACATTCATAAATCTGAAAAAAAAAAAAAACACTGTCATAAATTCTTTATATTTCATGTTTGATTTGTAGCACCACAGTGTCTCATGCAACTTAAATCATGCACATTCATTAACTTCTACTGCCAAGTCTTTTCTTCTTGAATGAGACATTACACAATACATTGCATCTTCCAAAGAAGACAGATCAATAATCAGCTAACTATTTTTTTTCTGATATTTTGAACTTATTAAATTATTTAAATGAATTGTTTGGATAATTTTAAAGTAAAAAAAAAAAAAAGACAACCCCAAAACAAAGATGAAAAAATGAATTTCAGACCATTTAGATTTTAGAAGTTTGCATAAAACCTAGAATTAGGGTACGATCTTTTTATTATTAATAAAATATTCATAATGGATGTCGTGTTTTTACTGTTGTAGTCTAAATGATCATCAGGTACTGCATCAAAAACATATAATTAAAATTGGTTCAGCATATCAGTAATTGGACACTTGATATAAAAATAATCTGAAATTAGTATCAGTTGATCTCTGTTGCAGAGTAAGAGCTTTCATAAAAATACAGCAACATTCAACATTCCAGAAAGAAAAAAGACAGAGAAGGAGTGGCATGAAGAAAAACCTGTCTTTGACTGTGAAAATACATAGATTTACTTCTGTTCTGCTTAAACCTGCTTTGTTTGATCTTTCAGTCAGTACCTTCTAACTATGTGATTGACATTGATGTGAGATTCTTTGACTTGTTCCTGGTGGACTACTTACGGAATCTCATCAAAAACATCAGCCTTCCTCTCACTCTGAGCAACAGCATTAATATCACAGATATCGACATGAATACTGGTGAGATCAGAATGTTTCATCATGTCACATGCTAAGTTGAGTTCAGTATTAGAAGAGACTGACAGTTTGAACACTGATCAATGAATCCCATTCTATTACAGTGTGTGGGTTAAATGGAACAGAATATGAGTGCAAGTGTGAGGAGAATCATGTTTGGGCCCAGTGACACCTGCAGGGCCTATCAGGTGTGTGATGGCATTGTGGGAGGCACTTGTGGATGTATTCAAGCTCTCCCTTCAGAGGGTCTACTTTGTCAGAGAGGTAGGAAAACACATTAGATCATAAATGTACTGATTGTAATTGTGGTTACATGACCAGTGTGAGTTTACTCAGTAACACTTGACAAGTTGTTTGGAAACCTTTAATTGTAACATTTATGATATATATATATATATATATATATACAGAGCTGGGTAGTAACGGATTACATGTAATCTGGATTACGTAATCAGATTCCAAAACTCAAGTACTTGCAATTAGAGTAAACTACTTTTTAAAATACTCGTAATCAGACTACAGTTACTTTTTTATGGATTACATGAGGGGGGGGGGGGGGGGGGGGGTCAGAATCGCTCAGAAGTAATCAGCAACAAGATAATGGAAAATGGAGGGGAACGCAGCCTTTAATCACTGGATGTATAGACATGATTTCATTTTTAAAGAAAGACATGGGGGAAAATGTCACTGCCTACCACGGATTAATTTGCTGTCCACAGAAATCTTTGACCTAGCAAAGTTATTGCTGGGAATTTCATGTTCTTTAATATATATTTTGTAATGTTTTGATTTTTCTTCATTTTTACTACCTCATGCACTTCAAGTGTTTTGAGATGAAATATTTGACCTAGAAATGATCTTTAATATATATATATTAGCAATGTTATTGTTGTGAGTTTCATGTTCACTGAAAAAAAAAAAATGTGGAGTAGGATTTACTTGAAAAAAAAGCTTGGAAACAATTTCTCACTCAGAAAAGGCTAGTTAATTTACAAAAAAAAAAAAAAAAAATGACAAGTAAAAACCTAAAACATAATTATTAATAGCTTTAAATAGAAATGTTTAAGTTACATTTACTTGGGAATTCCCAGTAAATTTGATTGCCTCTTTGTTTGTAAATTTTACTTAAATAGTGCTTATCACTGTAAATAAGTGTGCTGTTAAATAACAGTAATTTAATGCACTGAAAAAAAAAACAATAAGATTCCCTTCATTTTTCTCTCTTTTGCAAGGTTTGCACACATATATTTTAAGTAAAACTTAAAGTATTGAATTAAATAAAATCTGTAAGCAAATAGACTTTAGATATAATTATTACCCAAATGAACACAGAGACCTCAATACTTGGTACACCAATGACGGTTACAATCAGTGAATAGTGTTTGAGTATAAATTGCTCATTTTGAGTAGAAAATGAACTCCAGATGTCATAAAACAGTAAGTTACTAAACTTAACATCAAAAAGCGACCATAAAAACAGTGTAAATACAACTCGAAAAACAGTGAAAAAATTTAAAATTTTTAATTATTTGTGTCCAAGTTCATGATGGGAAATATGGGATCATAACTTTGATATTTACTTAAAGAATAATTGTAAACATAACAAACAATTCCAACCTAAATATACTTATAAGTTCCAACTTTAATTTCTACAAGCTTAAATTGAGTACTAACATAGAATTTACTTTATTTTTTTTATTCTTGCCTTAACTAAATTAATGTAGAAATTACATTTGTTTTATGTAGTATTTACTTCACTACAAAATCCTTTTTATCAGTGTTCTTTAATATTAATTTTTGTAATGTTGTTATTGTTTGTCATTTCCTCATTGTTACTATGATCTTAAAATGTTTTGACTAGCAAACACTAACAGCAAGGTACATTATTAGTATTAGTATTTTTGTAAGTATTAACTGTCCATACATTGCACTTGAAAAAGAAGCTGTTGTGGCTCTTGTTGGTGAATTAAATATATTTTATGGAATATATTTTTTCTTTGTATCTGTCAAAAGATTAGGATAATTCAATATATGTGATATCAAATAAGGGTTAGCACAAATGTAATCCAAAAAGTAATCCAAAAGTAATCAGATTATGTTACCAAAAATGTGTAATCTAAGAGATTATATTACTGACTACAAATTTTGTCATGTAATCTGTAATCAGTAACTGATTACAATTCATAAGTAATCTACCCAGCTCTGTATATATATATATATATATATATATATATATATATATATATATAGATATATATATTATATATATATATATATTATATATATAATGTTTTCTTTTTTATCGCATTAAATTGAGTGTACAAAGCTGATTTGTCTTTACAGCTTATAAGAATACTATTGTGAGTTTAAGCTGTTCCTGTTTGCAGAGAGTAACATCACCCAACAAATGATTCATTTTTATCTCTTCAACTTTCTGGAATATTATTAATCAGTTATGCTTAATATAAGTTATCATTTAAGCTTAAAGTAAATCAGTTATTAATCAGTTAAGCTTCACAGACCATATTGCTACAACGACCCGGTCCTGCAGATTTGCCCTATACAACTATAGGAAGATTAGACCCTTCCTGTCAGAGCAAGCCACCCAACTTCTTTTCCAAGCTCTTGTTCTCTTCAGACTGGACTATTGTAATGCTCTCCTAGCGGGCCTTCCTGCATGTACTATCAAGCCTCTACAACTGATACAGAATGCAGCAGTGAGGTTTGTCTTCAATGAGCCAAAAAAAGCTCACGTTACTCCTCTCCTCATCAGGTTATACTGGCTACCAGTAGCCGCTCGCATCAAATTCAAGGTACTGATGCTTGCCTACAAGACGACCACTGGCACGGCACCAATATACCTAAACTCACTAGTTCAAACTTATGCGCCCTCCAAAAGCTTGCATTCTGCAAGTGAACGGCGCCTTGTGGTGCCATCCCAAAGAGGTTCAAAATCACTCTCACGGACCTTTTCCTGGACTGTGTCCGGCTGGTGGAATGACCTCCCTATCTCAATTCTAACATCAGAGTCTTTACTCATTTTCAAAAAAACATCTAAAGACTCATCTTTTTCGCCAGCACTTGACCAACTAATACTAGCACTTAAATTTTTCTTGTCTTTCCTATTCTTGGAAAGAAAAAAAAAACATGCTACGAGTTCTGTGCTACACTAACTGAGACTTGTCATGGCACTTGTATACTGTTGTTCTTCTCTCGTTGGTCTGATTGCTTCTATTGTTCTCATTTGTAAGTAGCTTTGGATAAAAGCGTCTGCTAAATGATTAAATGTAAATTAATTGTGGTGAACGTCTTTTTTTTTTTCAGTTTTCATTGTTGTTGTTTTTTTTGTTTGTTTGTTTTTCATAGATATAAATGAATGTTTGTTCAGTCCATCTGTTTGTGGTCTAAATTCCATCTGTACAAATCAGTTGGGAAGTTATAATTGCTCATGTCTGGATGGATTCACTTCAACAATTTCAAGTCTCCCCATCAACATCAATAATACATGTAGAGGTAATTTCTAGAATCAGATTTATACTTTAAATACAAAACTTTTGTAACATAAGGTAGCTATTTATCACATCACATCATATTTAACAGTTTATTGCTTAAGCAGCTATTAAAGAACAAATTTAACTGCTGCCAAAATAATTTTCTACATCTTCTCATTTTAAATTTTGGCAGCCAAAGTGTAAGAAAGAATAGATTTACATGATGGTGACTTTCATATTAGAGTGTTTATAATAGCAACAATATTTATATTTTTCATCTCTTCCTGAAATAAAGATGTGAATGAATGTCTTGAGACACCAGAGGTCTGTGGTCCAAACTCTCATTGCACCAACTCAGTTGGGAATTACAGCTGTTCCTGCTTGAGTGGATTTACTGTAACAAATAGGAATCAGTCAGTCAGCCCCAGTAACCCATGCAATGGTGAGCATGTATAAGATGTGTTCATCATGATATATTTAATTTATATTGTGTGTAAATTTAACAAAAACAACAGTTCAGCCTATTTTATGGCTTGGTGCATGTTTCTTTTACTTCTGCTTTAAGCAATGATTAAAGCTGTTTAGATACATGGTTGAATTTAAACACCTTTGCATTAAATCCTGTTGGCCAAAAGTTCATTATCTATTAATAATTTCCTTGAACTATGTTTACTGTATTTGTAGGTAAAAGGCATAGTCATCATTTCTGAATGTTTTTTCTTCTCTTTTTCTACAGTGACTCTACCTTTGACTGAATATCTGATTGAAATTCAGATCAATAGCATGGACAGTAGTATCACTGATCAGCTGAGGAACCTTCTGATGTCTTTCAGTTTGCCCTACACAATCAGTAACAGCACTAACATTACAGAAATCAACATAACTACTGGTATGATCTCTGGCTCTGCTTCTGTAATGTTGGATAGCTAAGATTAAACTTTATACATCATGAATGCTGCCTTAAATAAAAAATTTGGGATTTTTTGACTCTTCCTCTGCTTTTCAGTGTGTTCTTTGAATCAAACACAGTATCAGTGTAAATGTGAGGGTCTGTTTGTTTGGCCGAATGACACGTGTCACTCATACAAGGCCTGTGATGACATCACTGATGGTTCATGTACATGTATCAATGCCCTTCCAATCCATGGGCAGTTCTGCCAGTTAAAAGAAGGTGAGCAATTACATTCATAAATCTGAAAAAAAAAAAAAAAAAACACTCTCATAAATTCTTTATATTTCATGTTTGATTTGTAGCACCCCAGTGTCTCATGCAACTTAAATCATGCACATTCATTAACTTCTTAGCTGTCTTTTCTTCTTGAATGAGACATTACACAATACATTGCATCTTTGCAAAGAAGACAGATCAATAATCAGCTAACTATTTTTTTCTGATATTTTGAACTTATTAACTTATTTAAATGAATTGTTTGGATAATTTTAAAGTAAAAAAAAAAAAAGACAACCCCAAAACAAAGATGAAAATGAATTTCAGACCATTTAGATTGTAGAAGTTTGCATAAAACCTAGAATTAGTAATCTTTTTTATTAATAAAATATTCATAATGGATGTCGTGTTTTTACTGTTGTAGTCTAATGATCATTCAGGTACTGCATCAAAAACATATAATTAAAATTGGTTCAGTCAGCATATCAGTAATTGGACACTTGAATATAAAAATAATCTGAATTAGTATCAGTTGATCTCTATTGCAGAGTAAGAGCTTTCATAAAAATACAGCAACATATCAACATTCCAGAAAAAAAAGACAAGAAGGAGTGGCATGAAGAAAAACCTGTCTTTGACTGTGAGGGTACATAGATTTACTTCTGTTCTGCTTAAACTGCTTCTGTTTGATCTTTCAGTACCTTCTGACTATGTGATTGACATTGATGTGAGATTCTTTGACTTGTTCCTGGTGGACTACTTACGGAATCTCATCAAAAACATCAGTCTTCCTCCTCACTCTGAGCAACAGCATTAATATCACAGATATCGACATGAATACTGGTGAGATCAGAATGTTTCATCATGTCACATGCTAAGCTGAGTTCAGTATTAGAAGAGACTGACAGTTTGAACACTGATCAATGAATCCCATTCTATTACAGTGTGTGGGTTAAATGGAACAGAATATGAGTGCAAGTGTGAGGAGAATCATGTTTGGCCCAGTGACACCTGCAGGGCCTATCAGGTGTGTGATGGCATTGTGGGAGGCACTTGTGGATGTATTCAAGCTCTCCCTTCAGAGGGTCTACTTTTGTCAGAGAGGTAGGTAATCACATTAGATCATAAATGTACTGATTGTAATTGTGGTTACATGACCAGTGTGAGTTTACTCAGTAACACTTGACAAGTTGTTTGGAAACCTTTAATTGTAACATTTATGATATTATATATATATATATATATATATATATATATATATATATATATATATATATATATATATATATATATTATAATGTTTTCTTTTTTATCGCATTAAATTGAGTGTACAAAGCTGATTTGTCTTTACAGCTTATAAGAATACTATTGTGAGTTTAAGCTGTGTCCTGTTTGCAGAGTAACATCACCCAACAAAATGATTCATTTTTATCTCTTCAACTTTCTGGAATATTATTAATCAGTTATGCTTAATATAAGTTATCATTTAAGCTTAAAGTAAATCAGTTATTAATCAGTTAAGCTTCACAGACCATATTGCTACAACGACCCGGTCCTGCAGATTTGCCCTATACAACTATAGGAAGATTAGACCCTTCCTGTCAGAGCAAGCCACCCAACTTCTTGTCCAAGCTCTTGTTCTCTCCAGACTGGACTATTGTAATGCTCTCCTAGCGGGCCTTCCTGCATGTACTATCAAGCCTCTGCAACTGATACAGAATGCTGCAGCGAGGGTTGTCTTCAATGAGCAAAAAAAAAGCTCACGTTACTCCTCTCCTCATCAGGTTACACTGGCTACCAGTAGCTGCTCGCATCAAATTCAAGGTACTCATGCTTGCCTACAAGACTACCATTGGCATGGCACCAATATACCTAAACTCACTAGTTCAAACTTATGCGCCCTCCAGAAGCTTGCATTCTGCAAGTGAACGACGCCTTGTGGTGCCATCCCAAAGAGGTTCAAAATCACTCTCACGGACTTTTTCCTGGACTGTGCCCGGCTGGTGGAATGACCTCCCTATCTCAATTCTAACATCAGAGTCTTTACTCATTTTCAAAAAACATCTAAAGACTCATCTTTTTCGCCAGCACTTGACCAACTAATACTAGCACTTAAATTTTTCTTGTCTTTCCTATTCTTGGAAAGAAAAAAAAAAACATGCTACGAGTTCTGTGCTACACTAACTGAGACTTGTCATGGCACTTGTATACTGTTGTTGTTCTCTCGTTGGTCTGATTGCTTCTATTGTTCTCATTTGTAAGTAGCTTTGGATAAAAGCGTCTGCTAAATGATTAAATGTAAATTAATTGTGGTTGAACGTCTTTTTTTTTCAGTTTTCATTGTTGTTGTTTTTTTTTTTTGTTTTGTTTTTCATAGATATAAATGAATGTTTGTTCAGTCCATCTGTTTGTGGTCTAAATTCCATCTGTACAAATCAGTTGGGAAGTTATAATTGCTCATGTCTGGATGGATTCACTTCAACAATTTCAAGTCTCCCCATCAACATCAATAATACATGTAGAGGTAATTTCAAGAATCAGATTTATACTTTAAATACAAAACTTTTGTAACATAAGGTAGCTATTTATCACATCACATCATATTTAACAGTTTATTGCTTAAGCAGCTATTAAAGAACAAATTTAACTGCTGCCAAAATAATTTTCTACATCTTCTCATTTTAAATTTTGGCAGCCAAAGTGTAAGAAAGAATAGATTTACATGATGGTGACTTTCATATTAGAGTGTTTATAATAGCAACAATATTTATATTTTTCATCTCTTCCTGAAATAAAGATGTGAATGAATGTCTTGAGACACCAGAAGTCTGTGGTCCAAACTCTCATTGCACCAACTCAGTTGGGAATTACAGCTGTTCCTGCTTGAGTGGATTTACTGTAACAAATAGGAATCAGTCAGTCAGCCCCAGTAACCCATGCAATGGTGAGCATGTAGAAGATGTGTTCATCATGATATATTTAATTTATATTGTGTGTAAATTTAACAAAAACAACAGTTCAGCCTATTTTATGGCTTGGTGCATGTTTCTTTTACTTCTGCTTTAAGCGATGATTAAAGCTGTTTAGATACATGGTTGAATTTAAAAACCTTTGCATTAAATCCTGTTGGCCAAAAGTTCATTATCTATGAATAATTTCCTTGAACTATGTTTATTGTATTTGTAGGTAAAAGGCATAGTCATCATTTCTGAATGTTTATTTCTTCTCTTTTTCTACAGTGACTCTACCTTTGACTGAATATCTGATTGAAATTCAGATCAATAGCATGGACAGTAATATCACTGATCAGCTGAGGAACCTTCTGATGTCTTTCAGTTTGCCCTACACAATCAGTAACAGCACTAACATTACAGAAATCAACATAACTACTGGTATGATCTCTGGCTCTGCTTCTGTAATGTTGGATAGCTAAGATTAAACTTTATACATCATGAATGCTGCCTTAAATAATAAATTTGGGATTTTTTGACTCTTCCTCTGCTTTTCAGTGTGTTCTTTGAATGAAACACAGTATCAGTGTAAATGTGAGGGTCTGTTTGTTTGGCCGAATGACACGTGTCACTCATACAAGGCCTGTGATGACATCACTGATGGTTCATGTACATGTATCAATGCACTTCCAATCCATGGACAGTTCTGCCAGTTAAAAGAAGGTGAGCAATTACATTCATAAATCTGAAAAAAAAAAAAAAAACACTCTCATAAATTCTTTATATTTCATGTTTGATTTGTAGCACCCCAGTGTCTCATGCAACTTAAATCATGCATATTCATTAACTTCTTAGCTGTCTTTTCTTCTTGAATGAGACATTACACAATACATTGCATCTTTGCAAAGAAGACAGATCAATAATCAGCTAACTATTTTTTTCTGATATTTTGAACTTATTAACTTATTTAAATGAATTGTTTGGATAATTTTAAAGTAAAAAAAAAAAAAAAAAAGACAACCCCAAAACAAAGATGAAAATGAATTTCAGACCATTTAGATTGTAGAAGTTTGCATAAAACCTAGAATTAGTAATCTTTTTTATTATTAATAAAATATTCATAATGGATGTCGTGTTTTTACTGTTGTAGTCTAATGATCATTCAGGTACTGCATCAAAAACATATAATTAAAATTGGTTCAGCATATCAGTAATTGGACACTTGAATATAAAAATAATCTGAATTAGTATCAGTTGATCTCTGTTGCAGAGTAAGAGCTTTCATAAAAATACAGCAACATATCAACATTCCAGAAAAAAGACAAGAAGGAGTGGCATGAAGAAAAACCTGTCTTTGACTGTGAGGGTACATAGATTTACTTCTGTTCTGCTTAAACTGCTTCTGTTTGATCTTTCAGTACCTTCTGACTATGTGATTGACATTGATGTGAGATTCTTTGACTTGTTCCTGGTGGACTACTTACGGAATCTCATCAAAAACATCAGTCTTCCTCTCACTCTGGGCAACAGCATTAATATCACAGATATCGACATGAATACTGGTGAGATCAGAATGTTTCATCATGTCACATGCTAAGCTGAGTTCAGTATTAGAAGAGACTGACAGTTTGAACACTGATCAATGAATCCCATTCTATTACAGTGTGTGGGTTAAATGGAACAGAATATGAGTGCAAGTGTGAGGAGAATCATGTTTGGCCCAGTGACACCTGCAGGGCCTATCAGGTGTGTGATGGCATTGTGGGAGGCACTTGTGGATGTATTCAAGCTCTCCCTTCAGAGGGTCTACTTTGTCAGAGAGGTAGGAAAAACACATTAGATCATAAATGTACTGATTGTAATTGTGGTTACATGACCAGTGTGAGTTTACTCAGTAACACTTGACAAGTTGTTTGGAAACCTTTAATTGTAACATTTATGATATATATATATATATATATATATATATATATAATATATATATATATATATATATATATATATATATATATATATATATATATATATATATATATATATATATATATATATATATATATAATGTTTTCTTTTTTATCGCATTAAATTGAGTGTACAAAGCTGATTTGTCTTTACAGCTTATAAGAATACTATTGTGAGTTTAAGCTGTTCCTGTTTGCAGAGTAACATCACCCAACAAATGATTCATTTTTATCTCTTCAACTTTCTGGAATATTATTAATCAGTTATGCTTAATATAAGTTATCATTTAAGCTTAAAGTAAATCAGTTATTAATCAGTTAAGCTTCACAGACCATATTGCTACAACGACCCGGTCCTGCAGATTTGCCCTATACAACTATAGGAAGATTAGACCCTTCCTGTCAGAGCAAGTTCTCTCCAGACTGGACTATTGTAATGCTCTCCTAGCGGGCCTTCCTGCATGTACTATCAAGCCACTACAACTGATACAGAATGCAGCAGTGAGGGTTGTCTTCAATGAGCCAAAAAAAGCTCACGTTACTCCTCTCCTCATCAGGTTATACTGGCTACCAGTAGCCGCTCGCATCAAATTCAAGGTACTGATGCTTGCCTACAAGACGACCACTGGCACGGCACCAATATACCTAAACCTCACTAGTTCAAACTTATGCGCCCTCCAGAAGCTTGCATTCTGCAAGTGAACGGCGCCTTGTGGTGCCATCCCAAAGAGGTTCAAAATCACTCTCACGGACCTTTTCCTGGACTGTGTCCGGCTGGTGGAATGACCTCCCTATCTCAATTCTAACATCAGAGTCTTTACTCATTTTCAAAAAACATCTAAAGACTCATCTTTTTCGCCAGCACTTGACCAACTAATACTAGCACTTAAATTTTTCTTGTCTTTCCTATTCTTGGAAAGAAAAAAAAAAAACATGCTACGAATTCTGTGCTACACTAACTGAGACTTGTCATGGCACTTGTATACTGTTGTTCTTCTCTCGTTGGTCTGATTGCTTCTATTGTTCTCATTTGTAAGTAGCTTTGGATAAAAGCGTCTGCTAAATGATTAAATGTAAATTAATTGTGGTTGAACGTCTTTTTTTTTTCAGTTTTCATTGTTGTTGTTTTTTTTGTTTGTTTGTTTTTCATAGATATAAATGAATGTTTGTTCAGTCCATCTGTTTGTGGTCTAAATTCCATCTGTACAAATCAGTTGGGAAGTTATAATTGCTCATGTCTGGATGGATTCACTTCAACAATTTCAAGTCTCCCCATCAACATCAATAATACATGTAGAGGTAATTTCTAGAATCAGATTTATACTTTAAATACAAAACTTTTGTAACATAAGGTAGCTATTTATCACATCACATCATATTTAACAGTTTATTGCTTAAGCAGCTATTAAAGAACAAATTTAACTGCTGCCAAAATAATTTTCTACATCTTCTCATTTTAAATTTTGGCAGCCAAAGTGTAAGAAAGAATAGATTTACATGATGGTGACTTTCATATTAGAGTGTTTATAATAGCAACAATATTTATATTTTTCATCTCTTTCTGAAATAAAGATGTGAATGAATGTCTTGAGACATCAGAGTTCTGTGGTCCAAACTCTCATTGCACCAACTCAGTTGGGAATTACAGCTGTTCCTGCTTGAGTGGATTTACTGTAAGAAATAGGAATCAGTCAGTGAGCCCCAGTAACCCATGCAATGGTGAGCATGTAGAAGATGTGTTCATCATGATATATTTAATTTATATTGTGTGTAAATTTAACAAAAACAACAGTTCAGCCTATTTTATGGCTTGGTGCATGTTTCTTTTACTTCTGCTTTAAGCGATGATTAAAGCTGTTTAGATACATGGTTGAATTTAAAAACCGTTGCATTAAACCCTGTTGGCCAAAAGTTCATTATCTATTAATAATTTCCTTGAACTATGTTTATTGTATTTGTAGGTAAAAGGCATAGTCATCATTTCTGAATGTTTTTTCTTCTCTTTTTCTACAGTGACTCTACCTTTGACTGAATATCTGATTGAAATTCAGATCAATAGCATGGACAGTAGCATCACTGATCAGCTGAGGAACCTTCTGATGTCTTTCAGTTTGCCCTACACAATCAGTAACAGCACTAACATTACAGAAATCAACATAACTACTGGTATGATCTCTGGCTCTGCTTCTGTAATGTTGGATAGCTAAGATTAAACTTTATACATCATGAATGCTGCCATAAATAATACATTTTGGATTTTTTGACTCTTCCTCTGCTTTTCAGTGTGTTCTTTGAATGAAACACAGTATCAGTGTAAATGTGAGGGTCTGTTTGTTTGGCCGAATGACACGTGTCACTCATACAAGGCCTGTGATGACATCACTGATGGTTCATGTACATGTATCAATGCCCTTCCAATCCATGGGCAGTTCTGCCAGTTAAAAGAAGGTGAGCAATTACATTCATAAATCTAAAAAAAAAAAAAAAAACACTCTCATAAATTCTTTATATTTCATGTTTGATTTGTAGCACCCCAGTGTCTCATGCAACTAAAATCATGCACATTCATTAACTTCTTAGCTGTCTTTTCTTCTTGAATGAGACATTACACAATACATTGCATCTTTGCAAAGAAGACAGATCAATAATCAGCTAACTATTTTTTTTCTGATATTTTGAACTTATTAACTTATTTAAATGAATTGTTTGGATAATTTTAAAGTAAAAAAAAAAAAAAAAAAAGACAACCCCAAAACAAAGATGAAAATGAATTTCAGACCATTTAGATTGTAGAAGTTTACATAAAACCTAGAATTAGTTATCTTTTTTATTATTAATAAAATATTCATAATGGATGTCGTGTTTTTACTGTTGTAGTCTAATGATCATTCAGGTACTGCATCAAAAACATATAATTAAAATTGGTTCAGCATATCAGTAATTGGACACTTGAATATAAAAATAATCTGAATTAGTATCAGTTGATCTCTGTTGCAGAGTAAGAGCTTTCATAAAAATACAGCAACATATCAACATTCCAGAAAAAAGACAAGAAGAAGTGGCATGAAGAAAAACCTGTCTTTGACTGTGAGGGTACATAGTTTTACTTCTGTTCTGCTTAAACTGCTTCTGTTTGATCTTTCAGTACCTTCTGACTATTTGATTGACATTGATGTGAGATTCTTTGACTTGTTCCTGGTGGACTACTTACGGAATCTCATCAAAAACATCAGTCTTCCTCTCACTCTGAGCAACAGCATTAATATCACAGATATCAACATGAATACTGGTGAGATCAGAATATTTCATCATGTCACATGCTAAGCTGAGTTCAGTATTAGAAGAGACTGTCAGTTTGAACACTGATCAATGAATCCCATTCTATTACAGTGTGTGGGTTAAATGGAACAGAATATGAGTGCAAGTGTGAGGAGAATCATATTTGGCCCAGTGACACCTGCAGGGCCTATCAGGTGTCTGATGGCATTGTGGGAGGCACTTGTGGATGTATTCAAGCTCTCCCTTCAGAGGGTCTACTTTGTCAGAGAGGTAGGGAATCACATTAGATCACAAATGTACTGATTGTAATTGTGGTTACATGACCAGTGTGAGTTTACTCAGTAACACTTGACAAGTTGTTTGGAAACCTTTAATTGTAACATTTATGATATAATGTTTTCTTTTTTATCACATTAAATTGAGTGTTCAAAGCTGATTTGTCTTTACAGCTTATAAGAATACTATTGTGAGTTTAAGCTGTTCCTGTTTGCAGAGTAACATCACCCAACAAATGATTCATTTTTATCTCTTCAGCTTTCTGGAATATTAATTGTGGTTGAATGTCTTTTTTTTTTTCAGTTTTCATTGTTTTGTTTTGTTTTTTTTTTGTTTTGTTTTTTCCCATAGATATAAATGAATGTTCGTTCAGTCCATCTGTATGTGGTCTAAATACCATCTGCACAAATCAGTTAGGAAGTTATAATTGCTCATGTCTGGATGGATTCACTTCAACAATTTCAAGTCTCCCCATCAGCATCAATAATACATGTAGAGGTAATTTCTAGAATCAGATTTGTACTTCAAATACAAAACTTTTATAAAATAAGGTAGCTATTTATTTAGGTTTTTTACCATCACATCATATTTAACAGTTTATTGCTTAAGCAGCTATTAAAGAACAAATTTACCTACTGCCGAAATAATTTTCTACATCCTCTCATTTTAAATTGTGGCAGCCAAAGTGTAAAAAAGAATATATTTACATGATGGTACTTTCATATTAGAGTGTTCATAATAGCAATATTTATATTTTTCATCTCTTCTTGTAATAAAGATGTGAATGAATGTCTTGAGACACCAGAGGTCTGTGGTCCAAACTCTCATTGCACCAACTCAGTTGGGAATTACAGCTGTTCCTGCTTGAGTGGATTTACTGTAGCAAATAGGAATCAATCAGTCAGCCCCAGTAACTCATGCAATGGTGAGCATGTAGAAGATGTGTTTATCATGAAATATTTTATTTATATTGTGTGTAAATTTAACAAAAATAACAATTCAGCCTATTTTATGGCTTGGTGCATGTTTCTTTTACTTCTGCTTTAAGCGATGATTAAAGCTGTTTAAATACATGGTTGAGTTTAAAAACAGTTGCATTAAATCCTGTTGGCCAAAAGTTCATTATCTATTAATAATTTCTTTTGGTGAACTATGTTTATCGTATTTGTACGTAAAAGCCATAGTCATCATTTCTGGATGTTTTTCCCTCTCTTTTTCTACAGTGACTCTACCTTTAATTGAATATCTGATTGAAATTCAGATCAGTAGCATGGACAGTAGCATCACTGATCAGCTGAGGAACCTTCTGATGTCTTTCAGTTTGCCCTACACAATCAGTAACAGCACGAACATTACAGAAATCAACATAACTACTGGTATGATCTCTGTCTCTGCTTCTGTAATGTTGGATTGCTAAGATTAAACTTTATACATCATGAATGCTGCAATAAATAATGAATTTTGGATTTTTTTTTACTCTTCCTCTGTTTTTCAGTGTGTTCTTTGAATCAAACACAGTATCAGTGTAAATGTGAGGGTCTGTTTATTTGGCCGACTAACACGTGTCACTCATACAAGGCCTGTGATGACACCACTGATGGTTCATGTACATGTATCAATGCCCTTCCAACCAATGGACAGTTCTGCCAAAGTGAGACACTGACATCATTCTACGACAACATAATTTTTCTCCAGTTAATTATTTTGTTCTGTTTTCCTGCTTTAATTTTACTGCATTTTATTACTAAGTTTGACAGACTGATTATTTGCTTGTTTTTTGTTTGCCAGTAACTCTACATAAAACACATGGTCTATTATAAGGAGTTTTGTCATAAATATATTTCCAACACTGTTACATTCTTTACATATAAAGCTCAGTCTGCAAAGAAGATAATTATCGAAAATACTTACATTTTTGTCAGTATAAAAGTGTAAACATACTGATTGTACTGCTCAACCTGCTTCTGTTTGTTCTTGCAGTTTTACCTTCTAAGTACGTGATTGACATTGATTTGAAATTCTTTGACTTACTCCTGGTGGACTACTTACGGAATCTCATCAAAAACATCAGCCTTCCTCTCACTCTGAGCAACAGCATTAATATCACAGATATCGACATGAATACTGGTGAGATCAGAATGTTTTATCATGTCACATGCTAAGATGAGTTCAGTATTAGAAGAGACTGACAGTTTGAACACTGATAAATTAATCCCATTCTATTACAGTGTGTGGGTTAAATGGAACAGAATATGAGTGCAAGTGTGAGGAGAATCATGTTTGGCCTAGTGACACCTGCAGGACCTATGAGGTGTGTGATGGTATTCTGGGAGGCACTTGTGGATGTATTCAAGCTCTCCCTTCAGAGGGTCTGCTTTGCCAGAGAGGTAAAAAATCACATAAGATCACAAATGTACTTTTGCTCTGTTTGTAATTGTAATAGCATGAAATGAAACTTATTTTAATAATATTTTTCCTCATAGATATAGATGAATGTCTGTTCAGTCCATCTGTATGTGGTCCAGATTCCAGCTGTACAAATGAAATTGGAAGTTACAATTGCTCATGTCTGGATGGATTCACTGCAACAAACTTAAGTCTCCCCATCAGCATCAATAACAAATGTAGAGGTACATTTTATATTTAGTGTTGTGTTTACTCTAACCTTGAATAACTGGATAAAGTGTATTGATGTGATTTTTCCTCCATGTGTTTATCTTTTATTTTTTTCTATTATTAAAATGTAAAAAAAATTAGTTGATCTTCACTTAAGTATGAATGACCCAAACTCTTCTTTTCCCTATAACTTGCTTTTAATATAGATGTGGATGAATGTGTTGAGATATCAGACATCTGTGGTCCAAACTCAATCTGCAACAACACTGTTGGGAGTTACAATTGCTGGTGCATGAGTGGATATAATGTAACAGACACAAACCTCCCTATAAACAGCAATAACACATGCACAGGTAGGATTGACAGTAATGAAAAGTTAGTTCCCTATCTGTCGGTCACTACGAGTTATGTCGAACGACATATGGGGTCTCACTTGGGAGGCCAATCATCTCTGAGTTTAAGAGAAAACACCAATGTAAATTGGCTAGTGGATTTACATACCTGAGCCACTCCCCGTGCCTACAGGTATAAACAGGCGACAGGTGCATCCACTCTTCAGATTTTTGCTTCAGAGCCGAGTGGTTGTATGAAAAGCTGTTATACTCCACAAAGCCATTCATATGCTGTGTGTCGGAAAGCTGTTCTGGTTGGCGGTACGGCGCAAACAGCGGTGTCCCTTTCAGCGATTTCCCTGGGCACTTCAACTAAAAGAGCATTGTCTTCCGTGTCTGGGCATTCAAATGGCCCCTTTTACGGCCAGAAGCCACTCGTTTCCTTCCTCCGTCCTCACTACCCTCGATGGTGGGGCAGCTAGGGGTTGTGTCGACATTCCCCAGCAGGAGAGTGCTTACTTTGAACCTTCAAAGGCAGGACAGTGGTACCACTGAAACATTTTCAGAGGCTCCTTGGGCATATGGCAGCCGCAGTCACGCTGCTCGGATTGCTTCATATGAGACCACTTCAGCACTGGTTACACTCCCGAGATGGGCATGGCGCTGCGGTACACATCGTGTTACCATCACACCGATGTGTCGCCGCCTATTCAGCCGCTGGTCGGACCTTGCTTTTCTACGGGCCGAGGTGCCCTTAGAACAAGTGTCCTGGCATGTTGTTGTCAAGACAGATGCCTCCAACACGGGCTGGGGCGCGACTTGCAATGGGCAGGCAGCCTCGGGGTCCTGGACAGGACCTCGACTGCTTTGGCACATCAACCGTCTGGAGTTCCTGGCAGTGCATCTAGCTTTACGGCGGTTTCAGCTGCTGTTGCTAGACAAGTACGTGTTGGTCCGCACGGACAAAACTGCGGCTGTTTCATAAATCAACCAACAGGGCGGTCTATGATCATGTCTCAACTCGCCCACCATCTCCTCCTCTGGAGTCAGACACGGCTCAAGTCGTTACGTGCTATCCACATTCCAGGGGAGCTCAGTCGTGCAGCTGGCGCTGTCTCACGACAGCTCACTTTCCCTGTGGAATGGCCACTCCATCCCCAGATGGTATAGCTGATCTGGAATCGATTCGGAGAAGCCCAGGTAAACCTGTTTGCTTCCCATGAGTCTTCCCACTGCCAGTTGTACTATTCCCTGACCCAGGCCCCCCTGGGCATGGATACACTGCACACAGCTGGCCTCGGGCTCTACGCAAGTATGCATTTCCCCCAGTGAGCCTGCTCGCACAGACACTGTGCAAGGTCAGGGAGGATGAGGGAAAGGTCCTTTTGGTTGCGCCTTACTGGCCCACCCGGACCTGGTTTTGGGAACTCATGCTCCTTGTGAAAGCCCCTCCCTGGCGCATCCCCCTGAAGAGGGACCTCCTCTTTCAGGGGCTGGGCACCATATGGCACCCACGTCCAGATCTTTGGAACCTCCACGTGTGGCTTCTGGATGGGACGCGGCAGGCCTAAGTGATCTGCCTAATGCTCCCTCTATGAGGCAGGCCTATGCAGGCCTATGCTTTGAAGTGGAATCTGTTCATGAATTGGTGTTCTTCTCACCAAGAAGACCACCCGGAGATGCTCGGTCAGAGTCATGCTTTCTTTCCTGCAAGAAATGTTGGAGTGTAGGCTGTCATCCTCCACCTTTAAAGTGTATGTGGCTGCTATTGCAGCCCATCACGATGCAGTGGACGGCCGGTCCCTGGGGAGGCATGACTTGATCATTAGTTTCCTGAGGGGTGCCAGAAGGTTAAATCCTCCTAGGACACCCTGATACCCTCCTGGGACCTCTCTATTGTTCTGGCTGGACTTCAGAGGGGCCCCTTTGAGCTGCTGGATTCAGTTGAGCTCAAGTTCCTGTCTCTCAAGACAGCGCTCCTGATCGTCGGGGACCTTCAAGCATTTTTGGGAAATGAAGGGTGTCTTGTGTTCGGGCCGGCCTACGTTGTCCTGAGACCCCGGCATGGATATGTGCACAAGATTCCCCTCACACGGGGATGCGAGCATCTTTATTCTCCCAGTAGAGTTCCCCGGTTGGCGTACCCTGGTCGAGCATCCTCCAGCACCCTCGGCGGTCAAACTTGGCGGAGCAGTCTGGCGCCAGGCCTAGTACTGGTGTTAGCATGCCCGGAGTTCCGGTCAGCCCCTGTACTGGGCTAGGTGTCCATATGGCTTGATTCCCTATGGGTAATCCCTTATGTGTATTCTTCCATGGTAAGGTTTCCTTCTTGGTAAACCCGTGTCTTCCCTTGACAGACCCACTCTGTCAGTCTCTTCTGGCAGTGGTTCCATCCCTACTCTTAGGTAGGACCTGCCTCAGAGACCCATTCCATATGTAGTACTGCCCCCTGGGTCAGTCCATATCAGTATTTCCACATGTCACCTCCCTACAGGTAGGATGTGGTCTCCGTAGCGACCTATTCCTTAAGGTTCGCTTCCCCATCATTCTGTCAAGCTGAAAGAACAGATAGGAAAGATTTGAAGCAATCTTTCACTGAAGGTTGAAATCCCTTCCAAAAACTTTTTGTGGACAGAACAGCAGCATGGCCTTCTCCAGCTGTGATGTACTCACCCTTTTGGTCCCCTTCGGTACCAAGGTCAGTGAATTTGCTCTGGGGCTTTGGGAAGGTTATGACCTTAAGCGTAGCTTATGTGACACGCCGCGGCTTGTCGACAATTGCAGCGCCACATGGTTGTGACGGTGTTCAGGTTGTGGCGTTTTCCATAGGACCCCATATGTCGTTCGACATAACTCGTAGTGACCGACAGATAGGGACGTACGTAACCCTCATTCCCTGATGGAGGGAAAGGAGATGTTATGTCCCCATGCCACAACTTTGAACCATTCGCTGTTGCTGGGACACGTTCTCGGCTCCTCAGCTTAAAACCTAAAGAGTGGATGCACCTGTCACGGGGAGTGGCTCAGGTATGTAAAATCCACTAGCCAATTTTCATTGGCATTTTCTCTTAAACTCAGAAATGATTGGCCTCCCAAGTGAAACCCCATATGTCATTCAAAATAATGTCTCCGTTCCCTCCATCAGGGAACGAGGGCTACGTATGTAACCAAGACGTTACGTTCCTAACCAAGACGTTACTGTTGGTACTGTCAGAATTATCTATCTACTGTAACTTTTCATGTCAGTAATATTATTTGAGATATTCATGAGTATCTTAATTCAGTGTCAATGTGTGGGCTGAACTTTCACTGTTACAATGGAAACTTCAGTTCCTGTTGTAATTGTAATTGCATAAAATTAAATAAAAAAATAAAAAAACAATAATTTCAAAATTTCAAATTTTTTTCATAGATATAGATGAATGTCTGTTCAGTCCATCTGTATGTGGTCCAAATTCCATCTGCATGAATGAAATGGGAAGTTACAATTGCTTATGTCTGGATGGATTCACTGCAACAAACTCAAGCCTCCATATCAGGATCGATAACACATGTAGAGGTACATTTCTGTATTCAGTTTGTGTTTACTCTAACCTTGAATAATTTGGCTTTATACTTTGGATTACATTTTTGTAAATGGAGCACACATTTGTAAAGATGTCAAAGAATGAGTTGACCTTCACATATGTATGAATGAACCAAACTTCTTTTTCCTGTAACGTTTTTAAAATATAGATGTGAATGAATGTGTTGTGATATCAGACGTCTGTGGTCCAAACTCAATCTGCAACAACACTGTTGGGAGTTACAATTGCTGGTGCATGAGTGGATATAATGTAACAGACACAAACCTCCCTATAAACAATAATAACACATGCAAAGGTAGGATTGACAGTAATAAACAGCTAGTTACTGTTGGTACTGTCAGAACTCTCTATCTACTGTAACTTTCCACTTCAGTCATATTATTTGAGATATTCATGAGTATCTTAATTCACTGTCAATGTGTGGGCCGAACTCTCACTGTCACAATTACAATGGAAACTTCAATTGCTGTTGTAATTGTAATTGCATGAAATTAAATATATATTTTTTTAAAGTTAACAATTTCAAAATTTCACTTTTTTTCATAGATATAGATGAATGTCTGTTCAGTCCATCTGAATGTGGTCCAAATTCCATCTGCATGAATGAAATTGGAAGTTACAATTGTTCATGTCTGGATGGATTCACTGCAACAAACTCAAATCTTCCCATCAGCATCAATAACACATGTAGAGGTACATTTCTGTATTCAGTTTGTGTTTACTCTAACCTTGAATAATTTGGCTAGAGTTTATACTTTGGATTTGATTTTTGTAAATGAAGCATACTTTTATAAAGATGTCAAAGAATGAGTCGACCTTCACATATGTATGAGTGACCCAAACTTCTTTTTCCTGTAACTTTTTCAAATTATAGATGTGAATGAATGCGTTGAGATATCAGACGTCTGTGGTCCAAACTCAATCTGCAACAACACTGTTGGAAGTCACAATTGCTGGTGCATGAGTGGATATAATGTAACAGACACAAACCTCCCTATAAACAATAATAACACATGCAAAGGTAGGATTGACAGTAATGAACAGTTAGTTACTATTGGTACTGTCAGAACTCTCTATCTACTGTAACTTTCCACTTCAGTCATATTATTTGAGATATTCATGAGTATCTTAATTCACTGTCAATGTGTGGGCCGAACTCTCACTGTTACAATTACAATGGAAACTTCAATTGCTGTTGTAATTGTAATTGCATGAAATTAAATAAAATTTAAAAAAAAAAAAAAAGTTAATTTCAAAATTTCATTTTTTTCATAGATATAGATGAATGTCTGTTCAGTCCATCTGTATGTGGTTCAAATTCCATCTGCATGAATGAAATGGGAAGTTACAATTGCTCATGTCTGGATGGATTCACTGCAACAAACTCAAGCCTCCCTATCAGGATCGATAACTCATGTACAGGTACATTCTTTATGTAGTCAAATCTAAAATAATGCAGAGGTTTTTGTTTGGTTGTTGTTTTTTCTTAACCTGATGGTTTTCCTATTATTAATCTTTTCATGTAATCAGGGGTGTGCAGAGAGTAACTTAGGGGCAGGGGCTCAAATGTAAAATAGGGGCAATGTAAAAAATTATAGGTCAAAGTTCTGATACATTATTTTTTATATTTGTTGCAAGAAGTCACTTATGGTCATCAAGCCTGCATTTATTTGATCAAAATTTTAATATACTTTAAAATACATTTTATGCAATGCTGATTTATTATCAGTGTTGGAAAACTATGATACTTTTTCATGATTCTTTGATAAATAAAAAGTAAAAAAAAAGAACAGCATTTATTTAAAATATAACTTTTGTAACAATATACACTACCCTTCAAAAGCTTAAGGTCAGAATTTATTTAATTTGAAAAAAAAAAGTTTTTATTCAGCAAGGATTTGTTAAATTGATAGAAAAAGTAATAGTAAAGATTAATATTGTGAAAACATCCCTATTTTGAATAAATGCTGTTTTTAACTTTTCAAAAAAAAATAAAACAAAAAAACTTTAACAATTTAGAAATAAATAAATAAATAAAAATAACAACCACAACTCTTTCCAACATTGATAATAAATCAGCATATTAGAAGGATTTCTTAAAGATTACGTGACACTGAAGACTTTAGTAATGATGCTGAAAATTCAGCTTTAATCACAGCAATAAATTATATTTTAAAGTATATATATATATATATAAAAATCTTTTAAATTGAGTACAATTTAATTATTCTTTTAAATACAGTTTTTTTCTGTATTTTTGTTCAAATAAATGAAGGCTTGATGAGCATAAGACACTTTCATAATGCTGCATAATTATCAAAAATGGTAATATAATAAAGTCCTTTTACATCACCATTTGCTCACTTCAGGCTGCACTACCCCCTGTCATGTTGCAAGCGGCCAATTCCCCTGTGCACCTCAGCACTAAAAGAGTATTTCCTAAAGAGCAAATTTCTCTAAAAGAGCTTCACGGGTGCGTCTTTGTAAAGACAACGGATCGTCCTTATAAGGATGCCATTTCACCCGTGCGTTTCTGGGTTCGGTCGTTACCTGGCAATGGGTGATGGTCACAATCACTGCCTCATGTGTCTGGACATCAAGCATGCTGAGGTGGCCTTCATGGATGATTCATGTTCCCACTGCGGGAAGATGACCATCTCGGAGCTGCGGACCAGGCTCCGCTTCCTTCTCTGCATCGGTGGGAGAGCTGTCCGATGAAAATTTATTTTTTCATTTTGCCACCATCCTCCTGGATGGTGGCAAAGCCTCCCCCGACCAGATGTCGATCTCCGCATCGGTGGGAGAGCTGTCCGATGAAGATTTGGCCATGCTGCCGCCCTCCTGGATGGTGGCAAAGCCCTGAATCAGATCCGGAGATGACAGCTATGCTTTCCCGAGTCGGCGAGAGGGTAGGGCCCGAGTGGAAACCTCCACCGCGTCCCGAGCCCTCGAGGCGGGATGATTGGTTTCTCGAGGTGGCTCACGCTGGTTCTCAGCGCCCCGCCCCGGTGTCTTTCTTTCCAGTAGTGCATGACGAGCTCACCAGGTTGTGGAAGGCACCTTTTACTGCCAGTGGGCTCCTCCTCCCTCACCACCCTCGACGGCGGTGCAGCGAAGTGGTATTCAGCAATTCCCCCGGTGGAGCTTGCTGTAGCGATGCAATTGTGTCCTAAGTCCGCCTCCTGCTGGCGGGGAGACCCGGTGCTTCCTTCCCGGGCCTGTAGGCATTCGTCTGGTTTAACCGGCAGTGCCTATATGGCTTGCAGGGAGGCTGCTTCCACCTTACATGCAATGGCGTTACTGCAGGTGCACCAGACCAAGGCACTAAAGGACCTGCACAAGGGTGGTCACGATCCGGGAGTTCTGAAAGAACTCAGAACCGCCACTGATCTCGTGCTCCGAGCGACGAAGGTCACCGCGAGTTCTCTGAGGATCTCTTTTCTCGGTATGGAGTTGGATTCGGTCGAACAGACAGCACGCCTCACATAGGAAAGTGCGCGGTCGGTGCTAGCCTGCATGAATACGTTCAAGGGCAGGACAGCGGTCCCACTGAAACTTTTTCAGAGGCTCCTGGGGCATATGGCGGCCACAGCGGCACTTACACCATTCGGCCTGTTACATATGAGACCGCTCCAGCACTTGCTTTATAGCAGAGTCCCGAGGTGGGCGTGGAAGCGTGGCACTCAGAGGGTGCAATTTACACTGGCCTGCCCCCAAACCTTCACCCCATGGTCAGATCTTGCGTTCCTCCGGGCAGGGGTACCCCTTGAGCAGATCTCCAGGCATGCTGTGCTTTTGACGTATGCCTCAACCACCGGCTGGGGGGGCGACGTACAACGGGCATGCAGTCTCAGGGGTTTGGACAGGCCCGCAGCTGCATTGGCACTTCAATTGCCTAGAGTTGTTAGCAGTGTGCCATGTCTTGAACCATCTCAAAGGTTGCTTATGAGGCAAGCACGTGCTGGTCCGAACGGACAGCACAGTGACCGTTGCGTACATCAACCTAAAAGGTGGTCTGTTCTCCCATCGCATGTTGCAACTCGCCCGCCATCTCCTCCTTTGGAGTCGAAGGTTCTGAGGTCACTTTGTGCTGTTCACATTCTGGGCCTGCTCAACCGTACAACTGCTGAGCGCGACTGTACCATCCCCAGACGGTCCAGCTGATTTGGAGACATTTTGGAGCTGCTCAGGTAGACCTGTTTGCTTCTCCGGAGACCTCTCACTGCCAGTTGTTCTACTCCCTGACCAAGGGAACACTCTGCATGGACGCACTGGCACACAGCTGGCTTCAAGGCCAAACAAATATGTGTTTCCCCCAGTGAGCCTTCTCGCACAGACACTGTGCAAAGTCCAGGAGGACAAGGAGCGAGTCTTGCTAGTGGTGCCATATTGGCCCACTCGGACCTGGTTCCCCGAACTAGTGCTCCTCTAGACAGCCCCTCCTCGGCCGATTCCTCTGAGGAAGGATCTACTGACTCAGAGATGGGGCACCGTGTGGCACCCACATCCAGACCTTTGGAAACTCCATGTCTGGTCCCTGGACGGGACGCGGAGGTTCTAGGTGACCTACCCCAGGAGGTAGCGAACACCATCACTTCTGCAAGAGCACCGTCTACGAGACACGCTTATGCTTTGAAGTGGAACCTGTTCGTCGAGTGGTGTTCTTCTCACCCAGTAAACCCCCGAAGATACACGATTGCGGTCGTGCTTTCCTTTCTGCAACAAGGGCTGGAGCGAAGGCTCAAATTATAGATGTGAATGAATGTGTTGAGATATCAGACGTCTGTGGTCCAAACTCAATCTGCAACAACACTGTTGGAAGTCACAATTGCTGGTGCATGAGTGGATATAATGTAACAGACACAAACCTCCCTATAAACAATAATAACACATGCAAAGGTAGGATTGACAGTAATGAACCGTTAGTTACTGTTGGTACTGTCAGAACTCTCTGTCTACTGTAACTTTCCACTTCAGTCATATTATTTGAGATATTCATGAGTATCTTAATTCACTGTCAATGTGTGGGCCGAACTCTCACTGTTACAATTACAATGGAAACTTCAATTGCTGTTGTAATTGTAATTGCATGAAATTAAAAAAAAAAAAAAAAAGTTAATTTCAAAATTTCACTTTTTTTCATAGATATAGATGAATGTCTGTTCAGTCCATCTGTATGTGGTTCAAATGCCATCTGCATGAATGAAATGGGAAGTTACAATTGCTCATGTCTGGATGGATTCACTGCAACAAACTCAAGCCTCCCTATCAGGATCAATAACTCATGTACAGGTACATTCTTTATGTAGTCAAATCTAAAATAATGAATTGTTTGGTTGTTGTTTTTTCTTAACCTGATGGTTTTCCTATTATTAATCTTTTTATGTAATCAGGGATGTGCAGAGGGTTCCTTGTGGCAGGGGCTCAAATGTAAAATAGGGGCAATGTAAAAAATTATAGGTCAACGTTCTGATACATTATTTTTTATATTTGTTGCAAGAAGTCACTTATGGTCATCAAGCCTGCATTTATTTGATCAAAATTTTAATATACTTTAAAATACATTTTATGCAATGCTGTTTTATTATCAGTGTTGGAAAACTGTGATACTTTTTCAGGACTCTTTGATAAATAAAAAGTTTAAAAAAAAGAACAGCATTTATTTAAAGTATAACTTTAGTAACAATATACACTACCCTTCAAAAGCTTGAGGTCAGAATTTATTTAATTTGAAAAAAAAATTACGTTTTTATTCAGCAAGGAGTTGTTAAATTGATAGAAAAAGTAATAGTAAAGATTAATATTGTGAAAACATCTCTTTTGAATAAATGCTGTTCTTTTTAACTTTTCATTTATCAGTGAACCCCAAAAAGTATCACAGTTTACAAATAGATAAATAAACAAAATTAAGCAGCACAACTCGTTCCAACTTTGATAATAAATCAGCATATTAGAATGATTCCTTAAAGATCATGTGACACTGAAGACTTGAGTAATGATGCTGAAAATTCAGCTTTAATCACAGCAATAAAAGATATTTTAAAGTTTATTAAAATAAAATAAAAAATCTTGTAAATTGAGTACAATTTAATTACTCTTTTAAATATATTTTTTTTCTGTATTTTTGTTCAAGTAAATGAAGGCTTGATAAGCATAAGACACTTTCATAATGCTGCATAATTATCAAAAATGTTAATATAATAAAGTCCTTTTACATCACCATTTGCTCACTTCAGGCTGCACTACCCCCTGTCGTGTTGCAAGCGGCCAATTCCCCTGTGCACCTCAGCACTAAAAGAGCATTTCCTAAAGAGCAAATTTCCCTAAAAGAGCTTCACGGGTGCGTCTTTGTAAAGACGACGGATCGTCCTTATAAGGATGCTGTTTCACCCGTGCGTTTCTGGGTGGGGTCGTTACCTGGCACCGGGTGATGGTCACGATCACTGCCTCACGTCTCTGAGCATCAAACATGCTGAGGTGGCCTTCATGGATAAGTCATGTTCCCACTGCGGGAAGATGACCATCTCGGAGCTGCGGACCAGGCTCCGCTTCCTTCTCCGCATTGGTGGGTATTGTCCGATGAAAATTTGGCCATGCTGCCGCCCTCCTGGATGGTGGCAAAGCCCTGAATCGGATCCGGAGATGACAGCTATGCTTTACAGGGCCAGCGAGAGGGTAGGGCCTGAGTGGAAACCTCCACCGCGTCCCGAGCCCTCGAGATGGGATGGTTGGTTTCTCGAGGTGGCTCATGCTGTTTCTCAGCACCCCACCCCGGTGCCTTTCTTCCCGGAAGTGCATGACGAGCTCACCAGGTTGTGGAATGCACCTTTTACTGCCAGTGGGCTCCTCCTCCCTCACCACACTCGACGGCGGTGCAGCGAAGTGGTATTCGGCAATTCCCCCGGTGGAGCTGGCGGTAGCGACGCAATTGTGTCCTAAGTCCGCCTCCTGCTGGCGGGGAGACCCGGTGCTTCCTTCCCAGGCCTGTAGGCATTCGTCTGGTCTAACTGGCAGTGCCTATATGATTTGCAGGGAGGCTGCTTCCACCTTACATGCAATGGCGTTACTGCAGGTGCACCAGGCCAAGGCACTTGGCGACGTACAATGGGCATGCAGTCTCAGGGGTTTGGACGGTCCCGCAGCTGCATTGGCACTTCAGTTGCCTAGAACCATCTCAAAGGTTGCTTATGAGGCAAGCACGTGCTGGTCCGAACGAACAACACAGTGACCATTGCGTACATCAACCTACAAGGTGGTCTGTGCTCCCGTCGCATGTTTCAACTTGCCCGCCACCTCCTCCTTTGGAGTCGAAGGTTCTGAGGTCACTTTGTACTGTTCACATTCTGGGCCTGCTCAACCGTACAGCCACTGAGCTGTCTCGAGCAATGCTCCCTGGAGAATGGCGACTCCATCACCACACGGTCCAGCTGATTTGGAGACATTTCAGAGCTGCTCAGGTAGACCTGTTTGCTTCTCCAGAGACCTCTCACTGACAGTTGTTCTACTCCCTGACCAAGGGAACACTCGGCATGGACGCACTGGCACACAGCTGGCTTCAAGGCCAAACAAATATGCGTTTCCCCCAGTGAGCCTTCTCGCACAGACACTGTGCAAAGTCCAGGAGGACAAGGAGCGAGTCTTGTTAGTGTTGCCGTATTGGCCCACTCGGACTTGGTCCCCCGAACTAGTGCTCCTCGCGACAACCCCTCCTCGGCCGATTCCTCTGAGGAAGGATCTACTGACTCAGAGACGGGGCACCGTGTGGCACCCATGTCCAGACCTTTGGAAACTCCATGTCTGGTCCCTGGATGGGATGCGAAGGTTCTAGGTGACCTACCCCAGGAGGTAGCGAACAACATCACTTCTGCAAGAGCACAGTCTACGAGACACGCTTACGCTTTGAAGTGGAACCTGTTCGTCAGGTGGTGTTCTTCTCGCCGAGAAGACCCCCGAAGATGCCCGATTGCGGTCGTGCTTTCCTTTCTGCAGCAAGGGCTGGAGCGAAGGCTGACACCCTCCTCCCTCAAAGTCCAGGTTACTGCTATTGCTGTGTACCATGACCCCGTGAATGGGAAGTCTTTAGGTAAGCAGGACCTCATCATCAGGTTCCTTAGAGGGATCAGGAGGTTAAATCCCCCCTCTATACCCTCTTGGGACCTGACTCTAGTGCTAAAATCACTACAGCAGGGCCCATTTGAGCCTTTGCATTCAGTTGAGCTAAAGTTTCTTTCATTGAAAACTCTACTCCTGCTTGCACTGGCCTCCATCAAGAGGGTAGGGGACCTGCACGCATTTTTGGTCGACGGTTCGTGCCTAGAGTTTGGGCCGGCGGACTCCCAGGTAATCCTGAGGCCCTGGTCCTGCTACGTGCCCAAGGTTCCCACTACACAATTCAAAGACCAAGTGGTGAACCTGCAAGCACTGCCCCTGGAGGAGGCAGACCCAGCCCTGGCTTCACTCTGTCTCATCTGAGCATTGAGATGCTACGTAGACTGGACAGAAAGCTTCAGGTCCTCAGACCAGCTCTTTGTCTGTTACGAAGGTTGGCAGAAGGGAAATGCCGTCTATAAGCAGAGGATGGCCCACTGGATTGTGGATGCCATCACCCTGGCTTATCAGACACAGGGTGTGCCCTGCCCGTTCAGGTTGCGAGCTCACTCAACTAGAAGTGTTGCATCCTCCTGGGCGCTGGCTCGTGGCGCCTCGCTGACAGAAATTTGTAGAGCTGTGGGCTGGGTGACCCCAACACGCTCGCTAGATTATATAGCCTTTGTGTAGATCCTCCTGTGTTCTCACCTCAAACAGGTAGTGGCACTGAGAGGCCCTGGTTAGTGTCGGCTTGCTAAAACTGCTTCAGAGTGGTGTCCATACTGTAGACCCTGTTGAGATCCTCCTTCACCCTAGTCAGCCGTACTCGGCGGAACATCTGGTGCTGGGCCTTCATGATGAATCCGTGAGAACAGTGGAAGGCTGGATTCCATATTGAGACCTAAGCGGTATTTGTATGTGTATAGTCCACGGTATAGCCTTAGAGCCCGTGTTTCCTTCCCAGACTTCTGCCTTCCCAAGAGGGTTACAATCACCTCCAATTTCTCCATATACACCTAAACCTAAACGGATGCTATATGTGTATTTGCTCCCGAAAACTTCTTCGGGAAGAATGGGACTTCCGCAGAGTCCCTGTTCAAGGTGGAACAGGTACGTTTTCCCAGTGTTATCCAATCTCACCCAGTGAGATAATGCTTTGACAATGGTGAGTGGAACTACTTGTTCCGAGCCCCAGCCTACACCTAATAGGAGCGCAGGCAGCTCGCACAGGGCACTGGAAGGGGCAGCACCACATGGGGCTTTGTTAGGGATCCCAATCCGTCGATCACTGACGTGATGTCGAGAGTGACCAACTGAAAGGGAACGTCTCGGTTATGTATGGTAACCCTCATTCCCTGAAGGAGGGAATGGAGACGTCATGTCCCGTCACCATAGTTGCTGTACCACTGCTGAGCAGCCAGGTTTATTTTTTTATTTTTATAATATTTTTCCTCATAGATATAGATGAATGTTTGCTCAGTCCATCTGTATGTGGTCCAGATTCCAACTGCACAAATGAAATTGGAAGTTACAATTGCTCATGTCTGGATGGATTCTCTGCAACAAACTCAAGTCTCCCCATCAGCATCAATAATGAATGTAGAGGTACATTTCATATTTAGTTTTGTGTTTACTATTACCTTTAATAACTGGTTTTAAAAGTTTATTGATGTGATTTTTATTCCATGTGTCTTTTTTTTTCTTTAAACGTCAAAAAATTAGTTGACCATCACATATATGAGTGACCCAAACTCTTCTTTTCCTTGTAACTTCCTTTTAATGTAGATGTGAATGAATGTGTTGAGATATCAGACATCTGTGGTCCAAACTCAATCTGTAACAACACTGTTGGGAGTCACAATTGCTTTTGCATGAGTGGATATAATGTAACAGACCCAACCCTCCCTATTAGCAGCAATAACACATGCAAAGGTATGATTGACAGCTGAAGCTCTGAACAGTAACTGTTTATACTGACAATTTTTTCTGTCAACTGTAACCTGTCCCTTTATAATTATTTTTTTTTAATTTATTTTTTTTTATTTCAGATATTCATGAATGTCTTGACTCATTATCAGTATGTGGATTAAACTCTCACTGTTACAATTACAACGGAAGCTTCTCATGCTTTTGTTGGGAAGGATATAATGTCTCAGATGTAAATAAAGATATTTCCAAAAGTAATCCATGCATTGGTAAGTTTGCTGTGTGTAATATTTACTGTTATGCTTTTCAGGTATTATTTATTGGAAACTGCTAAAAATTATGTCATCTTTAGATTGTTGTGCAATTTTAAATATGTATTCATCAATGTTAATAATTATTATTTTTATGTATATATATAATCTTGCTTAATTATTTTTCATTCTTCTAAAATTTAGGCATACATTGTTTCTTCCTTCTTGATTTATATTCTCATTTTTATAGACAGATGACTGCCATGAGATAAATGTCTTTCATGTGTTTGTGTTTGTGTTAATCAAAATAGTTTTTAAATGATAACTTTAATATATTTTCATAGATATAAATGAAGGTTTATTTTTTTATTTTTATTATATTTTTCCTCATAGATATAAATGAATGTCTGTTCAGTCTATCTGTATGTGGTCCAAATGCCAACTGCACAAATGAAATGGGAAGTTACAATTGCTCATGTCTGGATGGATTCACTGCAACAAACTCAAGTCTCTCCATCAGCATCACTAACACATGCAAAGGTACTGTATGTTCAGATCTCTGTGTACTTTAACATTAAATTAAAAAATAGATGTTTTTACGCAACATTAGTCCAATCTGTTTTATTAAACTAAATAACACTGATACTCTTCTTTTCCCCATATTTTCTTTTAATACAGATGTGGATGAATGTGTTGAGATATCAGATGTCTGTGGTCCAAACTCAATCTGCAACAACACTGTTGGGAGTTACAATTGCTCGTGCATGAGTGGATATAATGTAACAGACCCAAACCTCCCTATAAACAGTAATAACCCATGCAAAGGTATGAAGCAATGAACAGTTTGTTGCTATTTGTTCTGCATGAAATCACCCTTCAACTGTAACCTTTCAATTTATTAAATTACATTTTATTTCAGATATTCATGAATGTCTTGACTCAGAATCAGTATGTGGCCCGAACTCTCACTGTTACAATTACAACGGAAGCTTCTCATGCTTTTGTTGGGGTGGATATGATGTCTCCGATGGAAATAAAGCTATTAGTAAAGGCAAACCATGCACTGGTCAGTTTTTATTTATAAGATATTCTGCATTACAGTTTGCAAGTCATTTTCAACTTTTGGTTATTGCATAATTTAGTCATTAATCTTTACTCATTAATCATTACTTTGGTGATTTTAAAAGATTCTCATTACAAATATAACATTTCAGGATCAGATTATTATCATTAGGGGCCAAGCACCGAAAGTGAGATGGCACCTATTTTATCCATAGGCGTTATTATTCTTCTGCTTCTTCTTCTGCTTCTTCTTCTTCTTCCACTCTTGAGTCTATGGCAGCCCATAGAACCGCTTGCGGGAAAGTTGTGAAACAACTCCCAACATCAAACAAAACAATTAACATTGACCATAGCAAATGTGAAGTCTCTAACACCGTGATTACTCCGGATATGAGCGGCGTGACAAATCACCGACAGAAAACTGCTGCTGTGTTCTATTTATGACGTATTGACACAGATTTCAAATTATTTTCAATGGTCACTTTGTCGCGTCCAGTGTAGACAGACTTCTGATTCTTTTTTCCTCTGAATCATTGGCTCATACTGAGTCGAATGAACTCAAAAATGTAAAATTCGAATGGTTTAGTTTTTTTGCTATTTTCAATTGTTCGAAAAATTTACTTTTTCGAACTCATCCTAGGCCAGTGCGCCGATTTTTACAAAAATTGAAACAGATCATCTTCAGACCATGCTGGCAAAAAGTTATGGAATTCAAGTTGATTCGTCCAACAATTCTTGAATAACGCATGAACAAATTCAACAAAAAGCACGCAAAAATGGATGTGAGGATATGTCTCCGCAACGGTTTGGCATATTGAGACCAAATTTGGTGTGCGTTATAACAAGCATGACCTGAGACTACCTGCAGTCTTTCAGAGCTGTGCCCCCTAGTGGTCAGGAGATAAGAAAAATGCATATTTTTGCTTATAACTTCTGAATGGTTTGGTCAAAAATCACAAAACCATCCTCTTTAGATTCGATGCAGCATGCCGAGTCGAATGATACCCAATTTTCCCAGGCCATTCATTTTGAGTGTCAGCCATTTTGAATTTTGTACCAAAATGCTGTATTTTCTGAACGCATTGATGTATCATTACGAAATGGGTCATCAGCACGATACCCTGAGGGAGCCTGAGAAGTTTTGAGCCAGTGCCACCTAGTGGTAAAATCAAATATTTACATGCTTATAACTTTGGGTGTGGTTGACTTATTTTCATGCAAGTTACCTTTTTAGACTCCTGAATCCTTGCAGAGTCCAGCGATGCCAAACATGCCAGATTTTGCCTTATGGTTTGTGCAATGTTCCATTTTAGTGCTTAAAAAACATTTGCCAATATCTTAGAAAGCGTTGCTCTGATCGACACGAAACCATTGTAGGAAATTTGAAAACATAGCGTGCCAGCTATATAACAATGCCTAATTGCCAAAATTTTGATAGTAAGTGGCAAAAAATGCAAACAAAGTCAGCAATCAGTCATTTTTTCTCTTCTCATTAATAAAAATGTCTATAACTCCAAAACAAAATGAAATATTTTCACCAAATTTGACACATATGTATGGGCACACTCCAAGGACACATAAAAAAAAATTGTTGGAATTGTGACTCTTGGTGGCACTATAATTTAACAAAACATGAAATTGCCATCAACTACAATAGAGTATTTGTCATGAGTCCGGACCCGGTGTTCCTCCTTCTCACCACCAGAGGGCACCACTTCCATTCTCCCGGACTCATTACCTTCACTCTGCACACCTGGTTCACTCGGCACACCTGTTTCACCCACTCACACGCACACACCTGGTGCCTATTGTCACGGACTATATAGTTTTGTCTCACCCACCACTCTGCCTGGCTGTATTCTGTGGAAGAAACAGGGTCTGGGTCCAAATGCAGGGAAGTTATCACTTTAATAAGAACAAAAAGGCCAACAGGGCAAAAACAAAAAGGAAACAGATAACACGCATACACCTCGGAATTCGACTAACAATTAACAATAAACAATACAGCCAGGCAGAGTGGTAGGTGAGACAAAACTATATAGTCCGTGACAATAGGCACCAGGTGTGTGCGTGTGAGTGGGTGAAACAGGTGTGCCGAGTGAACCAGGTGTGCAGAGTGAAGGTAATGAGTCCGGGAGAATGGAAGTGGTGCCCTCTGGTGGTGAGAAGGAGGAACACCGGGTCCGGTCTCATGACAGTATTATGATATAAAATGCTTTGTTACAAATGCATTGGTGTACCATTACGAAACTTTGTATTTACCATCAAGACCATGGCCTGCAAGTACTCAAAATGGTTTGAGACAGTGCCACCTTGTGGTCAAACGTTATAATGAAATTTCAAATAAATGTTAATAGCTTTCTGTGAATTTTGCCTACTGTAATGAGACTGGTATTACTAGATTTCTTGGGTCATGCTGAGAACTGTGATATCAATGTTGCCATAATCAGCCAAACGTCCTGTCCACCATTTTGATTTTCTTTAAAAACATACTTTTTCGAACTCCTCCTAGACCATTTGTCCGATTTTCACCAAATTCGAATCATATCATCTTCAGACCATGCTGATAAAAACTTATGGATTTCTTGTCGATAAACAAAACTGTTTTCATTCTGCGCTGCTACAAATTTGAGGCAAGGTGCCAAAATGACTAAGTTTATATCGCTTCAAAGCTTTGACATAATGATAACAAACTTTGTGTGTGCAATTGTCACCTCACACAGAACACACCAAAATGATTTGATTGCAGCATCCCCTGTTGGTCAAAAGTGACAAGCCATTTAATCATATTACTAGAGGTTGTTTTTATGAATTTTCAGCCATTTCAATTACAATCATCCTAAAATTGCTTTTATTACTCATTGTTGCATTTTGATCTGTAGGGAATAGTAAGATGGCTGCTCGAACACTTCCGGTGGCTTCACAGTCGAATGGCAGTTTAGAGTGCAATGAGCAATCCAGTCATTAGATCAGATGACACTTATACTATCACAAGTGGCATAAATGATGTTGTTCTTTCTCAGTCATTATTCTCATTGTATAGATGTAGATGAATGTTGTGAGATACCATTTCACTTTCATGTTTTAGGTGTTAATTTTTGTGACCCCCCCCCCCCCCCCCCCAGATATAGATGAATGTCTGTTCAGTCCATCTGTATGTGGTCCAAATTCCAACTGCACAAATGTAATTGGAAGTTATAATTGCTCATGTCTGGATGGATTCACTGCAACAAACTCAAGTCTCCTCATCAGCATCAATAACACATGTAGAGGTACGTTTTATATTTTGGATTTGTGTTTACCTTTATAACCTTGAATATATGGCTAGAATTTATCTGGGGGGTTTTCTTTGCATATAAATTTTCTAAACAAGCCATTCTTTTGTAAAGATGTCAAAGATTGAATTGACTGTCATTTATTGTATAAGTGACACAAACTATTATTTTTGCAATAACTTCCTTTTAATATAGATGTGAATGAATGTTTTGAGATATCAGACATCTGTGGTCCAAACTCAATCTGCAACAATACTGTTGGGAGTCACAATTGCTGGTGCATAAGTGGATATAATGTAACAGACACAACCCTCCCTATAAGCAGCAATAACACATGCAAAGGTATGATTGACAGCTGAAGCAATGAACAGTTTGTTACTATTTGTACTGCCTAAATCTTCCTTCATCTGTAAACTTTTAAGTTATAAATTATTTTATTTCAAATATTTATGAGTGTCTTGATTCACCATCAGTGTGTAGGCCGAACTCTCACGGTGATAATGAAAATGGAAGCTACTTGTGCTGTTATAATTGTTATTAAATTAAAAAACTTTTTTTAAATAATCCCTTATTTTAGTATTTTACTTTTTCCATAGATATAGATGAATGTCTGTTCAGCCCAACCTGAATGATTCACAGAAACAAACTCAAGTCTCACCACTTTTCATAAACATATACAATTCCTTCACAAAAAAACAGCAAAAAACTAAAAACTCACCATCAGCATCAATAACACATGTACAGGTACTGGCGCAATTTGGACTTGTATATTTAGGCCTAAAATAGATTTTTTTTTTTTTTATAGACCTGTTTTTCTTTTGCAGGACAGTTTCAAAATCTTAGATTTTCTTGTCTTTTGTGCTAAAATTTTTTTTGATATTGTACTTTTTTCTTGTATAGATCTAGATTAATGTTGTGAGATTTGTCTTTCATGTTATGTTTTTACGTATTTATATTTGTGTGTATTGAAATTTTTTTTATTTTTTTTTTCATAGATGTAAATGAATGTCTGTTCAGTCCATCTGTATGTGGTCCAGATTCCATCTGCACAAATGAAATTGGAAGTTACAATTGCTCATGTCTGGATGGATTCACTACAACAAACTCAAGTCTCCCCATCAGCATCAATAACACATGTAGAGGTACTGGTGCAGTTTCAACATGAAATTTAGGCCTAAAATACAGTTTTTATAGACATATTTTTCTTTGTGCAAACAGTTTCAAAATAATGTTGTTTCTTTGTTTTTGTTTTTCTTTTCTTATGTTGCTGTGTGTGTGTTTAAAATTTTTGATATTGTTTTTTCTCAATCCTTATCATCCTTGTAGATGAATGTTGTGAGATAGCATTTTGTTTTAATGTTTTAGGTGTTTATATTCATGATTTTTCCCCCTAGATATCAATGAATGTTTGTTCAGTCCATCTGTATGTGGTCCAGATTCCAACTGCACAAATGAAATTGGAAGTTATAATTGCTCATGTCTGGATGGATTCACTGTAACAAACTCAAGTCTCCCCATCAGCATCAATTACACATGTAGAGGTACATTTCTGTATTCAGTTTGTTTACTCTAACCTTGAATAATTTAGCTAGAGTTTATGCTGTGGATTTGATTTTTGTAAATGAAGCATTCTTTTGTAAAGATGTCAAAGAATGAGTTGACTTTCACATATGTATAAGTGACTCAAACTTATTTTTCCTGTTGTTATTATTATTTTTTTAATATATAGATGTGGATGAATGTGTTGAGATATCAGACATCTGTGGTCCAAACTCAATCTGCAACAACACTGTTGGGAGTTACAATTGCTGGTGCATGAGTGGATATAATGTAACAGACACAAACCTCCCTATAAACAATAATAACACATGCAAAGGTAGGATTGACAGCTGAAGCAATGAACAGTTTGTTGCTATTTGTACTGCCTGAATCTTCCTTCAACTGTAACCTTTCACTTTACCAGTTATTTTATGTCAAATATTCAGTAGTGTCTTGACTGAATTTGTGTTGTCTAAACTGCTGTTATAATTATTGCATGAAATATTTTTTTAAATAATCACTTTTTTTAAATAAATATAAATGAATGTCTGTTCAGTCGATCTGCGTGTATACAATGGAAAGTTACAATTGCTTATGTCTGGAGGAGTGGGGTGAGGGGGTGGTGATGGTTGTTCTTTCTCAATCATTATTCTCCTTGTATAGATGTAGATGTATGTTGTGAAATACCATTTTGCTTTCATGTTTAAGGTGTTTATATTTGTGATTTTTTTTTTTCCTCTAGATATAGAAGAATGTCTATTCAGTCCATCTGTATGTGGTCCAGATTCCAACTGCACAAATGAAATTGGAAGTTACAATTGCTCATGTCAGGAAGGATTCACTGTAACAAACTCAAGTCTCCCCATCAGCATCGATAACACATGTAGAGGTATGTTTTATATTTATATTAGTGTTTACTCTAACTTTAATTACCTTGAATAATTAGCTAGAATTTCTGTTTTATTCTTTGCATATAAATTTTCTATCAAGCCGTTCTTTTATAAAGATGTCAAAGACTGAATTGACTGTTGTTTGTGTATAAGTGACCAAAACTGTTCTTTTTTCCATAACTTCTTTTTAATGTAGATGTGAATGAATGTGTTGAGATATCAGATGTCTGTGGTCCAAACTCAATCTGCAATAACACTGTTGGGAGTTACAATTGCTGGTGCATGAGTGGATATAATGAAACAGACCCAAACCTCCCTATAAACAGCAATAACACATGCAAAGGTATGGTTGACAGTTGAAGCAATAAACAGTTTGTTACTATTTGTACTGCCTAAATCTTCCTTCATCTGTAACCTTTTAAGTTATAAATTATTTTATTTCAAATATTTATGTGTGTGTATGATTAACCATCAGTGTGTAGGCTGAACTCTCACTGTTACAATGAAAATGGAAGCTGCTTGTGCTGTTATAATTGTAATTAAATTAAATAACTTTTTTTAAAAATAGTCCCTTATTTTAGTATTTTACTTTTTCCATAGATATAGATGAATGTCTGTTCAGTACATCTGTATGTGGTCCAAATGCCAACTGCACAAATGAAATGGGAAGTTATAATTGCTCATGTCTGAATGGATTCACTGCAACAAACTCAAGTCTCCCCATCAGCATCAATAACACATGTACAGTTACTGGTGCAATTTGGACTTGTAAATTTAGGCCTAAATTTATTATTATTTTTTTTTAATAGACCTGTTTTTCTTTGGGAGGACAGTTTCAAAATCTTAGTTCAATCAGGACCACTTCCGTCAAGTATATTTATGACAATTATATTGCATACAGTTAGTGTTGGCGGTATGGTTATGTTCTGGACAACACTCCACATGCCTGTCCATGCAGCCATACTTGGACAGAGCGGGGAGAGCAGCGAGACAAACCCCCAAAACAACCAAATGCCAAAACTCCCCAACACAACTAATGCAATTTGAATGGGCAGCGATTGGAAATGTTGGCTTAATACTATATTTATGGGGGAAGCATCACCCCAACTCAGAAAGGGAGCATACAACAAGCATGTTGCTTAAGCTGCTTATACAAATATTTGAATGTACAGGGGGAAGCATACACCCCTAGCAGCAGCAGTCTAATACAACGGCAGTTTGTATATTATCCAATTTTAAGTGTCTAACATGCTGTAAAATCACTTTAAGGGGGAAGCGTCACCCCAAGTTAAGCAATCGAGGATGTGCAACAAGCATGTTGCTTAAAATGCTTAAAGCAGAAAACTTAGAATGACAGTCCAATCTGAATGAAAATGCTCCACATAAACACCTCAGTTGGAATAAAATTACCCAAACCAGAATGGTAATCGGTTTTAGAGGAGTGGGATAACCTTCTATAAACCGAACAAAATTAAAATCCTGCCATGTAAACGCGTTAAACCGATTACTTTGTATCCATGTAATCACATCAAAAAGTCATTGTCGTCAGAATGGGAACGTGATGTCGGATGAATGAAGTACAATTTACTGCCTTTCAGCTTGGAAACAACATGATGATAGTGAATAGCTCAATGAAAATAACAACTTGACCAAATTTGCCTTTGTCATTTGTATTAATTATTACAGATTCATAATAAAACCCGTTTGGAAATGCTGTGTGATAGCTCGTTGCAGCACTCTCTGTGTTCATAAAACAACTCTCCTTTGATTCATTGTCAGCAACACTTTGTTAGAAATTGTGTATTTTTCCATTTAAGGAAAACTTACAGTAAAACTTTTTTTTTTGTATCAGAATACAATTCATTTCAGAGCTGCATTACAGAGGGTATAAGGCTACGGTTATTTCCCTTAATGCTTTAACATTAAGAAATTAGGGCGATATGATGATATAATTATAAACTGCTGAGAGCTATATTGGTTCTATGTGTGGTACGATAGAAGACGGCCTTAGTGTGTATGTGATCGTGTTCTGGCCATATTACTAAGCGCACGAATGAACACTAGGGGTTCAAATATTAGTCTGTTTATTCCAAGCTGTTATTAAAAATATTAGTGCAAATGCGGGTTTTTTTTCCTCTGGTGATTTGTATTTGATGTCATCGTAGGCCACTTAGCATGTCCCAAAACGAAAGCACATGCACATGTAAACACCATTGGATTAGAGAGAACGTCTCATGTAAACAGTCCACCGAATCTTTAAATCGGAATGAAAAAAAAAGTGTACATGTAAACGTGAAAAAAAAAGTTTGTAAACATTGCAACGTCTCCGGGTGGGCGGGGCTTAGCTGGAGGCAAAAAGAGGCGCGGACGCAATGTTGACAAGCGTAAACTAGCACGTTTTAGGAGGGATTTATTAAACTTGGATGCAGAAGAAGGTTCGGAACTGTCCTAATATGTACAGTCACTGACTCTGCGGGACCGTGACAAAAAAAAAAATAATAATTAAAGTGGGAGTTAGCATACATTTATCAATTAATTCAGTTGATCACTCAGTTCACTGACCAAACTGGTTATCTGACCAAAATATAATGACGAGTGGATAACATTACAGTAGCCTAATTTATTTATTTATTTATTTTTAGCTAAGCCTGCTGTAGTTCTTGTATCTTGTTCTCATTGGAAACATTTTAACCAGGTTTTGGATATTTCCTAGACAACATATGAATTACTTTCGGGGTGGTTTGGGGAATTTTGTCAAGGCTTTATTGTCTATATTAACCTATCGCTGGGCTAACTATGATTAGCAATGTGGATTATTTTAAGAGACCATTCAAAGGATGGCACACACATCTATCGCTGTATGTTTGTTTAACATTTAAGCTAGCTAGTGCGCTGAAGGTTGGCTACTTTTCACCTATAAAACATAAACTTGCTGATTTGTACTAGATAAAACCAACACACCAGTACACATGCATAGATTATTTGACCTAATATGAAGTGTGCACTGCAAACACGAGCATTATTTATGATCGTCTCTGTCTAGTCTGTACGCCGTATTGCATTCAACCACAATTGTCTTCTTGATTTCTGTGAAGGAATGTCGGACGGGAACCGGTGAAACTTTAGTTTTGAACCAAAAGTGCTGTTCCTTCTATTCTGGCAGCCAAAAACAACAACAAGACGACATTTTAAAGTCAAAACCTCAAACTCTTAGCGCGCCTGCTATGAGTTCTTCCTTATGTTTTGCCTCCAGCTAGAGCGGTGACGTCACAGTGACGTAGGCGATTAAGGGGTCTATAGACCTATGTATAGAAGCCATAGAGCGACAAACGCGTGCTTCTGACGCTGCGTGCATCTGAATCAACCGCACACTCACATAGCTAATGTAACATCAACCTTAGAAATAAACAACCGTGACATTGAGATTACGCCGCTAAATACAGCGAACCCCAGTTGAAACGCCTACACGAGAATACTTGTCTCATTTAACCCTGTTCTCATTGCCTTATCGGCGTGTCCTCAGAGCGATTACATGCTCTAGGCTGCGAATTGCTCCATGTGTATAAACACGTGTCCACCAAAGCGTTTTTAGCCAGCTGAAAACGCCCACCTGTGAGCGCTTGAGAGCGCTTTTTGTGGCGCATCGTTTTTTTCAGTTGAGATGCTTTGGTTGCTATGATATATATATTGCAGAATATCCGCTAAACTGTTACTTGTATCTGATTTGGTAGATAATTTTTTTCTGACTAAAATACTCTGGATGCTCAGAAACCAGCAATATTAATTTCTCCTTCATTTTTCTTGTTGCGCTTGTTGACACGTCGTTGTAACGAAATGACAGTTGTGACAGTTGATCGGTGTGGAATTTGCCCCGCCCCTCCTGCACTCTGATTGATTGGTTAGCTGACTAGAAAGTGACAGTGATGAGCGCAGGGTTTTATCTTAAGTTGAACATTCTTCAACTCTCGGCGCGAGAAAAAAACGCCTGAACGCTCAGCACGCTATTGGCGTTTTAAAAAACGCGGCGCTCCCATTGAGAACGACTGAAAAAATACGCTAGCCGCGGGGAAAAACGCTTTGGTGGACACAGGGCCTAAATGCTGCTGCAAATATGCTTAATATTTCGCTCCTGCACCGATGCAAAACAAGGTTAACCAGGCAATATACACAGCGATATGGATTAAAAGAGCATTCACTTATTTTAGTTGTGGATTTCCGATGTTCTGAAACACGCTGCAACAGTTTGATTTGCAAGCAGCGATGCCAGTTATTTGCAAAACGCTGAAGAATGAATCAACACCGGATTGATTGGTACACGTCAGGAACAGCTGACTGTCGGCTGACGCAAGCTTGACTAACGTGGCCTGACTGAACTAACGCGATGCTGAATATTTTCTTGTCTTTTGTGCTAAAAATGTTGATATTGTACTTTGTATTCTCTTTGTATGGATGTAGATGAATGTTGTGAGATTAGTCTTTCATGTTGTTTTAACGTATTTATGTTTGTGTGCATTGAAAAATGAAAAATATTTTCCCCCTCTAGATATAAATGAATGTCTGTTCAGTCCTTCTGTATGTGGTCCAGATTCCATCTGCACAAATGAAATTGGAAGTTATAATTGCTCATGTCTGGATGGATTCACTGTAACAAACTCAAGTCTCACCATCAGCATCAATAACACATGTAGAGGTACTGGTGCAGTTTCAACATGAAATTTAGGCCTAAAATACAGTTTTTATAGACAAATTTTACAATTTTCAAACAATTCTTTAAATAATTCTTTTTTTGCCATTTGTTTTTGTGTGCTATTTAAATTTTTTTTAAATTTTTTCTCAAACATTTTCTCAACCAATATACCCCTTATATAGATGCAGATGAATGTTGTGAGATACCATTTTGCTTTAATGTTTTAGGTGTTTATATTTGTGATTTTTTTTCACATACGTTTGTAAAGATGTCAAAGAATGAGTTGACCTTCACATATGTACAGTATGAGTGACCCAAACTTCTTTTTCCTGTAACTTTTTTAAATACAGACGTGAATGAATGTGTTGAGATATCAGACGTCTGTGGTCCAAACTCAATCTGTAACAACAATGTTGGGAGTCACAATTGCTGGTGCATGAGTGGATATAATGTAACAGACACAAACCTCCCTATAAACAACAATAACACATGCAAAGGTAGGATTGAGAACTGAAGCTCTGAACAGTTTGCCTACTGTTTGTACTGCTTGAATCTTTCTTCAACTTTTAAATAATATTTTTTTCCTCATAGATATAGATGAATGTCTGTTCAGTCCATCTGTATGTGGTCCAGATTCCATCTGCATAAATGAAATTGGAAGTTATAATTGCTCATGTCTGAATGGATTCACTGCAACAAACCCAAGTCTCACCGTCAGCATCAATAACACATGTACAGGTACTGGAGCGATTTGAACTTGTGAATTTTAGGCCTGACATACAGTTTTTCTTTGGGAGAATGTCTTAAAAAATTGTGTTTTCCTGGTCTTTTTGTTTTTAAAAAATGTTGATACTATACTTTGACAATACTTATTCTCTTTGTAGAGATGTAGATGAATGAGAATGAAGTGAGGTACCATTTGTCTTTCATGTTTTTATGTATTTATATTTGTATGTATAAAACATTTTAAAAATATTCTTCCCCTCTAGACATAGATGAATGTTTGTTCAGTCCATCTGTATGTGGTCCAGATTCCATCTGCATAAATGAAATTGGAAGTTATAATTGCTCATGTCTGGATGGATTCACTGCAACAAACTCAAGTCTCCCCATCAGCATCAAAAACACATGTAGAGGTACATTTTATATTTACTTTTGTGTTTACTATTATCTTGAATAATTGTCCTAAGTTTATTGATGTGATTTTTATTCCAGGTGTTTTTCTTTCTTGCTATTTTAAATACATAAAAAAATTAGTTGACCTTCACATATACAGTATGAATGATCCAAACTCTTCTCTTCCCCGTAACTTCCTTTTAATGTAGATGTGAATGAATGTGTTGATATATCAGACGTCTGTGGTCCAAACTCAATCTGCAACAACACTGTTGGAAGTCACAATTGCTGGTGCATGAGTGGATATAATGTAACAGACACAAACCTCCCTATAAACAGCAATAACACATGCAAAGGTACGACTGACAAAGGATTAATGAGAGGCTTATCATTCTTTTTATTTAAATGCATTGTCAAAAGTTACAAAATCACCAATATGTATGTATTCTAAAACAAAATCTGAGATGTTTCTCAAACATGTAAATAATTCAGTATTGAGTTATGTTGTGTAAAGGTGCAAGAAGTTTTATTTATGAATAATTTTTAATCTCAGTGGAAGAAATTATGAAGAAGCTATGCAAGTGTTTTATGTACACCCTTCTAGAATTCTTGTTTAATGCTAGGTTATTTTCTTTAAAAAGATTTTTAGACATACATAAAAACTATTTTGAGTTGTAGTAACATACAAATGATTATGATTTTGAGGTGCAATTTGGACTTTTTAAAGACCTGTTTTTCTTCAGGAAAATTGTTTTAAAATCTTATTCATCATTAGTGTTTAAAAATGTTCATATTGTACATTCTCAGTTCTTATTCACTTTGTATAGATGTAGATTGATTAAAAGAGATGACAGATGTCTTTTTGTGTTTTAAGTGTTTAAATTTGTACCTATACATTACAATATTTTTTTTTCCCTCTAGATATAAATGAATGTCTGTTCAGTCCATCTGTATGTGGTCCAGATTCCAACTGCACAAATGAAATTGGAAATTATAATTGCTCATGTCTGGATGGATTCACTGTAACAAACTCAAGTCTCCCCATCAGCATCAATAACGCATGTAGAGGTACATTTCTGTATTCAGTTTGTGTTTACTCTAACCTTGAATAATTTAGCTAGAGTTTATACTTTGGATTTGATTTTTATAAATGAAGCATACTTTTGTAAAGATGTCAAAGAATGAGTTGACCTTCACATATGTACAGTACGAGTGACCCAAACTTCTTATTCCTGTAACTTTTTTAAAATACAGACGTGAATGAATGTGTTGAGATATCAGACGTCTGTGGTCCAAACTCAATCTGTAACAACACTGTTGGGAGTTACAATTGCTCGTGCATGAGTGGATATAATGTAACAGACACAAACCTCCCTATAAACAACAATAACACATGCAAAGGTAGGATTGAGAGCTGAAGCTCTGAACAGTTTGCTACTGTTTGTACTGCTTGAATCTTTCTTCAACTTTTTAAATAATATTTTTCCTCATAGATATAGATGAATGTCTGTTCAGTCCATCTGTATGTAGTCCAGATTCCATCTGCATAAATGAAATTGGAAATTATAATTGCTCATGTCTGGATGGATTCACTGTAACAAACTCAAGTCTCCCCATCAGCATCAATAGCACATGTAGAGGTACATTTTATATTTACTTTTGTGTTTACTATTACCTTGAATAATTGGCCTAAGTCAGGGGTAGGCAAGTTCGGTCCTGGAGAGCCGCAGTCCTGCAGAGTCCTCACCTGCCTGTAGCCTTCGTAAAATTCTCCCCTCTAGACATAGATCACCTGCCTGTAGCCTTCGTAAACCTGAAGACATTGATGAGCTTGTTCAGGTGTGTTTGATTAGGGTTGAAGCTGAACTCTGCAGGACTGCGGCTCTCTAGGACCGAACTTGCCTACCCCTGTCCTAAATATATTGATGTGATTTTTATTCCATGTGTTTTTTTTTTTCTTTCTATTTTTAAAATGTCAAAAAATTAGTTGACCTTCACTTATACAATATGATTGATCCAAACTTTTCTCTTCCCCGTAACTTCCTTTTAATGTAGATGTGAATGAATGTGTTGAGATATCAGACATCTGTGGTCCAAACTCAATCTGCAACAACACTGTTGGGAGTTACAATTGCTGGTGCATGAGTGGATATAATGTAACAGACACAAACCTCCCTATAAACAGCAATAACACATGCAAAGGTATGATTGACAGCTGAAAGTCTGAACAGTAACTGTTTATACTGAATAACATATCTGTCAACTGTAACCTGTCCCTTTATAATTTTTTTTTTTTTTTTTTAAATTTCAGATATTCATGAATGTCTTGACTCAATATCAGTGTGTGGACTAAACTCTTACTGTTACAATTACAATGGAAGCTTCTCATGCTTTTGTTGGGAAGGATATAATGTCTCAGATGTAAATAAAGATATTTCCAAAAGTAATCCATGCATCGGTAAGTTTGCTGTGTGTAATATTTACTGTTATAATTTTCAAGTATTATTTATTGGAAACTGCTCAAAATGATGTCATCTTTAGATTGTTGTGTAATTTTAAATGTCTTTATCAATGATAATAATCGTTATTTTTATGTATATATAATCTTGCTTAATTATTTTTCATTCTTCTAAAATTATTTAGGCATACATTATTTTTTTCCTTCTTGATTTATATTCTCCTTTTTATAGACAGATGATTGCCATGAGATAACAAATGTCTTTAATGTGTTCAGGTGTTTGTGTTAATGAAAATAGTTTTTAAATGATCACTTTAATATATTTTTTTTTCATAGATATAAATGAATGTCTGTTCAGTCCATCTGTATGTGGTACAAATGCCAACTGCACAAATGAAATTGGAAGTTATAATTGCTCATGTCTGTATGGATTCACTGCAACAAACTCAAGTCTCTCTATCAGCATCAATAACATATGCAAAGGTACTGTATGTTCAGATCTCTGTGTACTTTAACATTAAAAACTAGATGTTTTTACACAACATTAGTCCAGTCTGTTATATTAAACTAAATAACAATTACACTATGTGTTTAATGCCAACATTATGAGGTTTCAATGTTACTGCTTTGGGCATAATACTGTAAATGAAGAATTCTATTGTAAAGATGTCAAAGTATGAGTTGACCTTTACAAATGTATGAGTGACCCAAACTCTTCATTTACCTGTAATTTTTCTTTTAATACAGATGTGGATGAATGTGTTGAGATATCAGATGTCTGTGGTCCAAACTCAATTTGCAACAACACTGTTGGGAGTTACAATTGCTCATGCATGAGTGGATATAATGTAACAGACCCAAACCTCCCTATAAACAATAATAACCCATGCAAAGGTATGAAGCAATGAACAGTTTGTTACTATTTGTTCTGCGTGAATCACCCTTCAACTGTAACCTTTCAATTTATTAAATTACATTTTATTTCAGATATTCATGAATGTCTTGACTCAGAATCGGTGTGTGGCCCGAACTCTCACTGTTACAATTACAACGGAAGCTTCTCATGCTTTTGTTGGGGTGGATATAATGTCTCCGATGGAAATAAAGCTATTAGTAAAGGCAACCCATGCACTGGTCAGTTTTTATTTATAAGATATTCTGCATTACAGTTTGCAAGTCATTTACAACTTTTGGTTATTGCATAATTTAATCATTACTCATTAATCATTACTTTGGTGATTTTTAAAGAGTCTCATTACAAATATAACATTTCAGATTATTGTTATTATTCCTATTATTGTAAATGTTGACATTTCAACTTAATTTATATACTCCTTGTATAGATGTATTTCATAACTTTAAGGAATTGCTTTTTTAATTTTTTTAATTTTTTTCGTAGATATAGATGAATGTTTGCTCAGTCCATCTGTATGTGGTCCAAATGCCAACTGCACAAATGAAATGGGAAGTTACAATTGCTCATGTCTGGATGGATTCACTGTAACAAACTCAAGTCTCTCCATCAGCATCAATAACACATGTAGAGGTACATTCTGTTTTCAGATCTGTGTATGCTCTGTCTTTCTTTCATGGGTAGTTCTAGTCTTGACTTCTTATTGGTCAGTACAGTGTTCAGTAATGCTGAAATCCACTATATAGTAATATAGTAATAAAGTAATATAGTGTGAAAAACACCTGTTTATCATATTGTTGCTCAGCACTCAGAGGTGATAGTGATTTTTGTTGAATTGCAACATTTTGTTGTGTCATGTATATCTTACAGTGGAAGGATGTCATTTAAAGTGTTTGCTTAAAAAGGTAATAAAAAATGTGTCCTTAATTCTTATTATATAGAAACAATGTTGTATTTTAAATATAAACATAATATAGACAAAGTATTTTTTTGGAAATGCAGTTTGGAATTGTAAAGATATACAAAATTGTAAAGTTTTTTTCTTTCTTTCTTTTTTTTTTTAAATTATACATTTGGATTTAAGGCGTTAGATTGTAAAGACAAACAATATGTTGAAACCACTGATCCATAATAGAAAACTGGATTACTCACGATGTCATAAAAGTGAAGGCACTGCACCTCCATGATGGTTTTCCCTAGCATTCCCATATATTCTATTGAATTAATAGGAAATCATAAGGTTTAATGAGAGAAAACTCAACATATGTTACAAAGGACAAGGTACTCATTCTGAAACCTGAATTAAGATTTAGGCTTTGTATACCTTAATTCAACTTGTACAGTTATTCACTGTTTATGTTATGTTGTTTTATTGTTTTTATTTGTACAGTAGGCTAACTGCAAATGTTTCAACAAGGATTTAATTATCAAGATGCATTTTTAAGCAGTTCATTATTTAAACGTTGGTTAAATAAAAATTAATTAAACACACATACATAACATTTTACTTCTATGGAAACTGTAATGCTTTGTAAAACGCCATAGAAGAGTCTGAAGTACATGTTGCTCAATCAGGACATAAAAAAATACGCACATCATAACATCATTCAGAGAAATAATGCAGACAACATACGGTACACATTTAAAGACATGAGCTTTATTTCCAAAATGATGCCTGATGAACTTTGAATTCCAATACAGTATAGATCAGTATTAACAGAGGCTTGTATTGTAATATTTATTCGAAATCAATTTCTGATGCTAATACCAGATATTAATATTTCCTGCAAAACTATTTACATGAAATATATGTAAGGGAAACAGGTCAATTTAGCTCAAAGGGAATTATTTAAGATTTTAAAGGGAATTTGAACAGAGTCACTGTTTTACGGATGATCACTGAAAGGGCCAGCGATTCGTTGAATGAGCCGTATAACATCAACTCTGCAATGGATATTAATATCCAAAATATAATGAAAACACTATTAATTAGCACAGTAACAAGATCGGCAGTTTAAGACTAACTTGTAAGCACAAAACACAAGATACTTCTTTTTCAATATGAATAAGGCTTTATTAGATAAATCTAAGACATATAAACTAATCTAACACATAAGCACACGTACTCACACATTCACACAAGTTGCAGGAGGATAGAAAGTTAGGAAAGAATGAGTTTAAGAGAATGAAATTGCACAAATGAAATTTTAGCTAAATTATTCAAGGTTAGAGTAAACACAAACTGAATACAGAAATGTACCTCTACATGTGTTATTGATGCTGATGGACAGACTTGAGTTTGTTACAGTGAATCCATCCAGACATGAGCAATTATAACTTCCAATTTCATTTTTGCAGTTTCATTCTTTTCCCCGAAACCTTGAATAATTGGCTAAAGTTTATTGATGTGATTTTTCTCCATGTGTTTTTTGTTTTCTTTCTATTTTTAAAATGTCAAAAAAAAATGTTGATCTTCACTTAAGTATGAGTGACCCAAAATCTTCTTTTCCCTGTAATTTACTTTTAATACAGATGTGGATGAATGTGTTGAGATATCAGATGTCTGTGGTCCAAACTCAGTCTGTAACAACACTGTTGGGAACTACAATTGCTGGTGCATGAGTGGATATAATGTAACAGACCCAAACCTCCCAATAAACAGCAATAACACATGCAAAGGTAGGACTGACAAAGGATTAATGAGAGCCATATCATTTTTTTTTAAATGCATTGTCAAAAGTAACAAAATCACCAATATGTATGTATTCTAAAACAAAATCTGAGATGTTTCTCAAACATGTAAATAATTCAGTATTGTGTTATGTTGTGTAAAGGTGCAAGAAGTTTTATTTATGAATTTCCATTTTCATCTCAGTGGAAGAAATTATGGAGAAGCTATGCAAGTGTTTTATGTGCACCTTCTAGAATTCTTGTTTAATGCTAGGTTCTTTTCTTTAAAAAGATTTTAGACTTACATAAAACTATTTTGAGTTGTAGTAACGTACAAATGATTATGATTTTGATGTGCAATTTGGTTTTTTTATAGACCTGTTTTTCTTCAGGAAAATATTTTAAAAATCTTATTTATGATTAGTTTTTAAAAATTTTAATATTTCACATTCTCAGTTCTTATTCACTTTGTATAGATGTAGATTGATTAAAAGAGATAACAGATGTCTTTTTATGTTTTAAGTGTTTAAATTCGTACCTATACATTACAATAATTTTTTTCCCCCTCTAGATATAAATGAATGTCTGTTCAGTCCATCTGTATGTGGTCCAGATTCCAACTGCACAAATGAAATTGGAAGTTATAATTGCTCATGTCTGGATGGATTCACTGCAACAAACTCAAGTCTCCCCATCAGCATCAATAACACATGTAGAGGTACATTTCTGTATTCAGTTTGTGTTTACTCTAACCTTAAATAATTTAGCTAGAGTTTATACTTTGGATTTGATTTTTATAAATGAAGCATACCAAAATTCAACAAAACCTGAGATTGCTCAAAGCTGTAAATATTTCCGTATTGAGGTATGTTGTGTAAAGGTTAAAGAAGTTTCAGAGTTTCCCACATTTCCTCATGAATTATTATTATTATTGTTGATTTTGTTGTTTTGTCTCAGTGCATGTGTTTTTATCATGGAGAAGCTATGAAAGTTTTTTTTTTTCTTTTTTTTTTTTTTTAAGTTATGTACATCCACTAAAACTCTTGTTTTATTTTACGTTGTTTTCTTGAAAAAGATTTTATGCAAACATAAAACTGTTGTGAGTTGTACTAATGTGTACAAATGAGTATGATTTTGATGTGCAGTTTAGACTTGATAATTTAAGTCTAAAATAGACCTGTTTTCAGGAAAATTGTTTCGAAATCTTATTTTTTCTTTAGTGTGTTAATGATGTTGATATTGTACATTCTCAGCTCTTATCCTTTGGATAGATGTAGATGAATGAGAAGAGATACCATATGTATTTCTTGTTTTAGGTGTTTATATTTGTAGGTTAAACATCAAATTTGTTGCCAAATTTGATAAGATTTGTGTTTACTTTTACCTTGAATAATTAGATAGCAATTATCAATGTGCTTTTTACTTTGGATATCATTTTTGTTAATGAAGCATTCTATTGTAAAGATGTCAAATAATGAGTGATGCATACTGTTCTTTTCCCCGAAACCTTGAATAATTGGCTAAAGTTTATTAATGTGATTTTTCTCCATGTCTTTTTGTTTTCTTTCTATTTTTAAAATGTCAAAAAATAAAAAAAAAGTTGATCTTCACTTAAGTATGAGTGACCCAAACTCTTCTTTTCCCTGTAATTTACTTTTAATACAGATGTGGATGAATGTGTTGAGATATCAGATGTCTGTGGTCCAAACTCAGTCTGTAACAACACTGTTGGGAACTACAATTGCTGGTGCATGAGTGGATATAATGTAACAGACCCAAACCTCCCAATAAACAGCAATAACACATGCAAAGGTAGGATTGACAAAGGATTAATGAGAGCCATATCATTTTTTTTTTTTAAATGCATTGTCAAAAGTAACAAAATCACCAATATGTATGTATTCTAAAACAAAATCTGAGATGTTTCTCAAACATGTAAATAATTCAGTATTGAGTTATGTTGTGTAAAGGTGCAAGAAGTTTTATTTATGAATTATTTTTCATCTCAGTGCAAAAAATTATGGAGAAGCTATGCAAGTGTTTTATGTACACCTTCTAGAATTCTTGTTTAATGCTAGGTTATTTTCTTTAAAAAGATTTTAGACGTACATAAAACTATTTTGAGTTGTAGTAACATACAAATGATTATGATTTTGATGTGCAATTTGGACTTTTTATAGACCTGTTTTTCTTCAGGAAAATTGTTTTAAAATCTTATTCATCATTAGTGTTTAAAAATGTTCATATTGTACATTCTCAGTTCTTATTCACTTTGTATAGATGTAGATTGATTAAAAGAGATGACATATGTCTTTTTGTGTTTTAGTGTTTTAAATTTGTACCTATACATTACAATATTTTTTTCCCCCTCTAGATATAAATGAATGTCTATTCAGTCCATCTGTATGTGGTCCAGATTCCAACTGCACAAATGAAATTGGAAGTTATAATTGCTCATGTCTGGATGGATTCACTGTAACAAACTCAAGTCTCTCCATCAGCATCAATAACACATGTAGAGGTACATTTCTGTATTCAGTTTGTGTTTACTCTAACTTTGAATAATTTAGCTAGAGTTTATACTTTGGATTTGATTTTTTATAAATGAAGCATACCAAAAGATGTCAAAGAATGAGTTGACCTTTACATATGTACAGTATGAGTGACCCAAACTTCTTTTCCTGTAACTTTTTTAAATACAGACGTGAATGAATGTGTTGAGATATCAGATTGTCCTGTGGTCCAAACTCAATCTGTAACAACACTGTTGGGAGTCACAATTGCTGGTGCATGAGTGGATATAATGTAACAGACACAAACCTCCCTATAAACAACAATAACACATGCAAAGGTAGGATTGAGAACTGAAGCTCTGAACAGTTTGCTACTGTTTGTACTGCTTGAATCTTTCTTCAACTTTTTAATAATATTTTTACCTCATAGATATAGATGAATGTCTGTTCAGTCCATCTGTATGTGGTCCAGATTCCATCTGCATAAATGAAATTGGAAGTTATAATTGCTCATGTCTGAATGGATTCACTGCAACAAACCCAAGTCTCACCGTCAGCATCAATACACATGTACAGGTACTGGAGCGATTTTGAACTTGTGAATTTAGGCCTGACATACAGTTTTTCTTTGGGAGAATGTCTTTTAAAAAATTTGTGTTTCCCTGGTCTTTTGTTTTAAAAAATGTTGATACTATACTTTGACAATACTTATTCTCTTTGTAGAGATGTAGATGAATGAGAATGAATGAGATACCATTTGTCTTTTCATGTTTTTATGTGTATTTATATTTGTATGTATAAAACATTTTAAAAATATTCTTCCCCTCTAGACATAGATGAATGTTTGTTTAGTCCATCTGTATGTGGTCCAGATTCCAACTGCACAAATGAAATTGGAAATTATAATTGCTCATGTCTGGATGGATTCACTGTAACAAACTCAAGTCTCCCCATCAGCATCAATAGCACATGTAGAGGTACATTTTATATTTACTTTTGTGTTTACTATTATCTTGAATAATTGTCCTAAGTTTATTGATGTGATTTTTATTCCAGGTGTTTTTCTTTCTTGCTATTTTAAATACATAAAAAAATTAGTTGACCTTCACATATACAGTATGAGTGATCCAAACTCTTCTCTTCCCCGTAATTTCCTTTTAATGTAGATGTGAATGAATGTGTTGAGATATCAGATGTCTGTGGTCCAAAACTCAATCTGCAACAACACTGTTGGGAGTTACAATTGCTGGTGCATGAGTGGATATAATGTAACAGACCCAAACCTCCCTATAAACAGCAATAACACATGCAAAGGTAGGATTGACAAAGGATTAATGAGAGGCTTCATCATTCTTTTTTTTTTTTTAAAATGCATTGTCAAAAGTAACAAAATCACCAATATGTATGTATTCTAAAACAAAATCGGACATGTTTCTCAAACATGTAAATAATTCAGTATTGTTTTTATGTTGTGTAAAGGTGCAAGAAGTTTTATTTATGAATTATTTTTCATCTCAGTGGAAGAAATTATGGAGAAGCTATGCAAGTGTTTTATGTGCACAATCTAGAATTGAGGTTTTAATGCTAGGTTCTTTTCTTTAAAAAGATTTTAGACATACATAAAACTATTTTGAGTTGTAGTAACATACAAATGATTATGATTTTGAGGTGCAATTTTGACTTTTTATAGACCTGTTTTTCTTCAGGAAAATTGTTTTAAAATCTTCTTATTCATCATTAGTGTTTAAAAATGTTCATATTGTACATTCTCAGTTCTTATTCACTTTGTATAGATGTAGATTGATTAAAAGAGATGACATATGTCTTTTTATGTTTTAAGTGTTTAAATTCGTACCTATACATTACAATAATTTTTTTTCCCCCTTAGATATAAATGAATGTCTGTTCAGTCCATCTGTATGTGGTCCAGATTCCAACTGCACAAATGAAATTGGAAGTTATAATTGCTCATGTCTGGATGGATTCACTGTAACAAACTCAAGTCTCCCCATCAGCATCAATAACGCATGTAGAGATTTACTTTCTGTATTCAGTTGTGTTACTCTAACCTTGAATAATTTAGCTAGAGTTTATACTTTGGATTTGATTTTTTATAAATGAAGCATACTTTTGTAAAGATGTCAAAAAATGAGTTGACCTTCACATATGTAAGTATGAGTGAAATATAACCTTCTATTTCCCTGTAACTTTTTTAAATACAGACGTGAATGAAGTGTTGAGATATCAGACTTTGTGGTCCAAACTCAATCTGTAACAACACTGTTATAGTTGTTGTTGTGCAATGAGTGGATATAATGTAACAGACACAAACATCCCTATAAACAACAATAACACATGCAAATGGTAAGGATTTTTTTTTTTTTTTTTTTGTTATTTGCTACTGTTTGTAATGCTTGAAATCTTTCTTCAAACTTTTTAATAATATTTTTTCTTCCATCAAAGATATAGATGAATGTCAAACAGTCCCATCTGTATGTGGTCCAGATTTACTCTGTAAATGAAATTGGAAGTTTATATTGATCATGTCTGAATGTTTCACTTTGGACAACAAACCCAAGTTCACCGTCAGCAATAACACATGTACAGGTACTGGAGCGATTTGAAATTGTGAATTTAGGCCTGACATCCAGTTTTTCTTTGGGAGAATGTCTTAAAAATTGTGTTTTACCTGGTCTTTTGTTTTAAAAAATGTTGTACTATACTTTGACAATACTTATTCCTTTGTATAGATGTAGATGAATGAGAATGAATGAGATACCATTTGTATTTCATGTTTTTATGTATTTATATTTGTATGTATAAAACATTTTAAAATTTCTTCCCCCTCTAGACATAGATGAATGTTTGTTTAGTCCATCTTTACCTGGTCCAGATTAGATCTGCACAAATGAAATGTGGAAGTTATAATTGCTATCATGTTTGGGATTCACTGCAACAAACTCAAGTTCCCCAAGAGCATCAATAACACATGTAGAGGTACATTTTATATTTACTTTTGTGTTTACTATTACCTTGAATAATTGTCCTAAAGTTTATTAATGTGATTTTTATCCATGTGTTTTTTTTTTTTCTTTCTATTTTTAAAATGTCAAAAAAAAAATTAACATTCACTTCACATATACAGTATGAATGATCCAAACTTTTCTCTTCCCCGTAATTTCCTTTAATACAGATGTGAATGAATGTGTTGAGATATCAGATATCTGTGGTCCAAACTCAATCTGCAACAACACTGTTGGGAGTCACAATTGCTGGTGCATGAGTGGATATAATGTAACAGACCCAAACCTCCCTATAAACAGCAATAACACATGCAAAGGTAGGATTGACAAAGGATTAAGTCTGAGGCTTATCATTCTTTTTTTTCTTTCTTTTTTTTAATGCATTGTCAAAAGTAACAAAATCACCAATATGTATGTATTCTAAAACAAAATCTGAGATGTTTCTCAAACATGTAAATAATTCAGTATTGTGTTATGTTGTGTAAGGTGGCAAGAAGTTTTATTTTATGAATTATTTTTCATCTCAGTGCAAGAAATTATGGAGAAGCTATGCAAGTGTTTTATGTACACCTAGAATTCTTGTTTAATGCTAGGTTCTTTTCTTTAAAAAGATTTTAGACGTACATAAAACTATTTTGAGTTGTAATACACATCAAAATGATTATGATTTTGATGTGCAATTTGGACTTTTTTATAGACCTGTTTTTCTTCATGGAAATATTGTTTTAAATTCTTATTCATCATTAGTGTTTTAAAAATGTTCATATTGTACATTATCATTCTTATTCACTTTGTATAGATGTAGATTGATTAAAAGAGATGACATATGTCTTTTTGTTTGTTTTAAGTGTTTAAAGTTTGTACCTATACATTACAATATTTTTTTCCCCTCTCTAGATATAAATGAATGTCTATTCAGTCCATCTGTATGTGGTCCAGATTCCAACTGCACAAATGAAATTGGAAGTTATAATTGCTCATGTCTGGATGGATTCACTGTAACAAACTCAAGTCTCTCCATCAGCATCAATAACACATGTAGAGGTACATTTCTGTATTCAGTTTGTGTTTACTCTAACTTTGAATAATTTAGCTAGAGTTTATACTTTGGATTTGATTTTTTATAAATGAAGCATACTTTTGTAAAGATGTCAAAGAATGAGTTGACCTTCACATATGTACAGTATGAGTGACCCACAACTTCTTTTTCCCTGTAACTTTTTTTAATACAGACGTGAATGAATGTGTTGAGATATCAGACGTCTGTGGTCCAAACTCAATCTGTAACAACACTGTTGGGAGTCACAATTGCTGGTGCATGAGTGGATATAATGTAACAGACACAAACCTCCCTATAAACAACAATAACACATGCAAAGGTAGGATTGAGAACTGAAGCTCTGAACAGTTTGCTACTGTTTGTACTGCTTGAATCTTTCTTCAACTTTTTTAATAATATTTTTCCTCATAGATATAGATGAATGTCTGTTCAGTCCATCTGTATGTGGGCCCGATTCCATCTGCATAAATGAAATTGGAAGTTATAATTGCTCATGTCTGAATGGATTCACTGCAACAAACCCAAGTCTCACCGTCAGCATCAATAACACATGTACAGGTACTGGAGCGATTTGAACTTGTGAATTTAGGCCTGACATACAGTTTTTCTTTGGGAGAATGTCTTAAAAATTGTGTTTTCCCTGGTCTTTTGTTTTTTAAAAATGTTGATACTATACTTTGACAATACTTATTCTCTTTGTAGAGATGTAGATGAATGAGAATGAATGAGGTACCATTTGTCTTTCATGTTTTTATGTATTATATTTGTATGTATAAAAACATTTTAAAAATATTCTTCCCCTCTAGACATAGATGAATGTTTGTTTAGTCCATCTGTATGTGGTCCAGATTCCATCTGCACAAATGAAATTGGAAGTTATAATTGCTCATGTCTGGATGGATTCACTGCAACAAACTCAAGTCTCCCCATCAGCATCAATAACACATGTAGAGGTACATTTTATATTTACTTTTGTGTTTACTATTACCTTGAATAATTGTCCTTAGTTTATTGATGTGATTTTTATTCCAGGTGTTTTTTTTTCTTTGCTATTTTAAAGACATAAAAAAAATTAGTTGACCTTCACATATACAGTATGAATGATCCAAACTCTTCTCTTCCCCGTAACTTCCTTTTAATGTAGATGTGAATGAATGTGTTGATATATCAGACGTCTGTGGTCCAAACTCAATCTGCAACAACACTGTTGGGAGTCACAATTGCTTGTGCAAGAGTGGATATAATGTAACAGACCCCAAACCTCCCTATAAACAACAATAACACATGCAAAGGTAAGATTGACAAAGGATTAATGAGGGCCATATCATTCTTCTTTTTTTTTAAAATGCATTGTCAAAAGTAACAAAATCACCAATATGTATGTATTCTAAAACAAAATCGGAGATGTTTCTCAAACATGTAAATAATTCAGTATTGTGTTATGTTGTGTAAAGGTGCAAGAAGTTTTATTTATGAATTATTTTTCATCTCAGTGGAAGAAATTATGGAGAAGCTATGCAAAGTGTTTTATGTAAGACCTTCTAGAATTCTTGTTTAATGCTAGGGTTATTTTCTTTAAAAAAGATTTTAGACATACATAAAACTGTTTTAGTTGTAGTAACATACAAATGATTATGATTTTGAGGTGCAATTTGGAACTTTTTAAAGACCTGTTTTTATTTTCAGGAAAATTGTTTTTTAATTATTCTTATTCATCATTAGTGTTTAAAAATGTTTCATATTGTACATTATCAGTTCTTATTCACTTTGTATAGATGTAGATTGATTGCCAAAGAGATGACATATGTCTTTAATGTGTTTTAAGTGTTTAAATTTGTTTCTATACATTACAATAATTTTTTTTTTTTTCTAGATATAAATGAATGTCTGTTCAGTCCATCTGTATGTGGTCCAGATTCCAACTGCACAAATGAAATTGGAAGTTACAATTGCTCATGTCTGAATGGATTCACTGCAACAAACTCAAGTCTCTCCCATCAGCATCAATAACACATGTAGAGGTTTCATTTCTGTATTCAGTTTGTGTTTACTCTAACCTTGATGAAACTAATTTAGCTAGAGTTTATACTTTGGATTTTCAATGATTTTTTAAATAAAGATGTCAAAGTATGAGTTGACCTTTAAGCATACCAAAACTTCATTTCAAAATACTGAGATTCAGTGCTCAAAGCTGTAAATTATATCCGTATGAGTGGATATTGTAAACAGTCCCCTATAAACAATTATAACCCATGCAAAAGGTTAAAGAAGTTTCAGTTTCCCACATTTCCCTGAATTTTATTTCAGATATTCATGATAAATTGTTGTTGTTTTTCTCAGTGCATGTGTTTTTATCATGGAGAAGCTATGAAATAAAGTTTTTTTTTGGGTTTTTTTTATAAAGATTTTTGCATTACAGTACATCCACAAAAAAATCTCTCATGTTTTTTATAAGTTTATTCCTAGTATTGTTTTCTTGAAAAAGATTTTATGCAAACATAAAAATCTGTTGTGAGTTGTACTAATGTGTACAAATGAGTATGATTTTGATGTGCAGTTTGGACTTGATAATTTAAGTCTAAAATAGACCTGTTTTCAGGAAAATTGTTTCGAAATCTTATTTTTTCTTTAGTGTTTAATGATGTTGATATTGTACATTCTCAGCTCTTATCCTTTGTATAGATGTAGATGAATGAGAAGAGATACCATATGTATTTCTTGTTTTAGGTGTTTATATTTGTAGGTTAAACATCAAATTTGTTTCCAAATTTGATAAGATTTGTGTTTACTTTTACCTTGAATAATTAGATAGCAATTATCAATGTGCTTTTTACTTTGGATATCATTTTTGTTAATGAAGCATTCTATTGTAAAGATGTCAAATAATGAGTGATGCATACTGTTCTTTTCCCCGAAACCTTGAATAATTGGCTAAAGTTTATCGATGTGATTTTACTCCATGTGTTTTTTGTTTTCTTTCTATTTTTAAAAATGTCAAAAAAAAAAAAAAAACTTAAAAAAGTTGATCTTCACTTAAGTATGAGTGACCCAAACTCTTCTTTTCCCTGTAATTTACTTTTAATACAGATGTGGATGAATGTGTTGAGATATCAGATATCTGTGGTCCAAACTCAGTCTGTAACAACACTGTTGGGAGTAACACAATTGCTGGTGCATGAGTGGATATAATGTAACAGACCCAAACCCTCCCTATAAACAACAATAACACATGCAAAGGTAGGATTGACAAAGGATTAATGAGAGGCTTATCATTCTTCTTTTTTTTTAAATGCATTGTCAAAAGTAACAAAATCACCAATATGTATGTATTCTAAAACAAAATCTGAGATGTTTCTCAAACATGTAAATAATTCAGTATTGTGTTATGTTGTGTAAAGGTGCAAGAAGTTTTATTTATGAATTATTTTTCATCTCAGTGCAAGAAATTATGGAGAAGCTATGCAAGTGTTTTATGTACACCTAGAATTCTTGTTTATAATGCTAGGTTCTTTCTTTAAAAAGATTTTAGACGTACATAAAACTATTTTGAGTTGTAGTAACATAAACAAACATTTATGATTATGATTTGATGTGCAATTTGGACTTTTTATAGACCTGTTTTTCTTCAGGAAAATTGTTTTAAATTCTTATTCATCATTAGTGTTTAAAAATGTCATATGTACATTATCAGTTCTTATTCACTTTGTATAGATGTAGATTGATTAAAAGAGATGACATATGTCTTTTTGTGTTTTTAAGTGTTTAAATTTTGTACCTATACATTACAATATTTTTTTTCCCCCTCTAGATATAAATGAATGTCTATTCAGTCCATCTGTATGTGGTCCAGATGAAATCCAACTGCACAAAATGAAAATTGGAAGTTACAATTGCTCATGTCTGGATGGATTCACTGTAACAAACTCAAGTCTCTCCATCAGCATCAATAACACACATGTAGAGGTACATTTCTGTATTCAGTTTGTGTTTTACTCTAACTTTGAATAATTTAGCTAGAGTTTATACTTTGGATTTGATTTTTATAAATGAAGCATACGTTTGTAAAGATGTCAAAGAAATGAGTTTGACCTTCACATATGTACAGTATGAGTGCCCCACACTTCTTTTTCCCTGTAACTTTTTTAAATACAGACGTGAATGAATGTGTTGAGATATCAGACGTCTGTGGTCCAAACTCAATCTGTAACAACACTGTTGGGAGTCACAATTGCTGGTGCATGAGTGGATATAATGTAACAGACACAAACCTCCCTATAAACAACAATAACACATGCAAAGGTAGGATTGAGAACTGAAGCTCTGAACAGTTTGCTACTGTTTGTACTGCTTGAATCTTTCTTCAACTTTTTAATAATATTTTTCCTCATAGATATAGATGAATGTCTGTTCAGTCCATCTGTATGTGGTCCAGATTCCATCTGCATAAAAGGAAATTGGAAGTTATAATTGCTCATGTCTGAATGGATTCACTGCAACAAACCCAAGTCTCACCGTCAGCATCAATAACACATGTACAGGTACTGGAGCGATTTGAACTTGTGAATTTAGGCCTGACATACAGTTTTTCTTTGGGAGAATGTCTTAAAAATTGTGTTTTCCTGGTCTTTTGTTTTTAAAAATGTTGATACTATACTTTGACAATACTTATTCTCTTTGTAGAGATGTAGATGAATGAGAATGAATGAGATACCATTTGTCTTTCATGTTTTTATGTATTTATATTTGTATGTATAAAACATTTTAAAAATATTCTTCCCCTCTAGACATAGACGAATGTTTGTTTAGTCCATCTGTATGTGGTCCAGATTCCATCTGCACAAATGAAATTGGAAGTTATAATTGCTCATGTCTGGATGGATTAACTGCAACAAACTCAAGTCTCCCCATCAGCATCAATGACACATGTAGAGGTACATTTTATATTTACTTTTGTGTTTACTATTACCTTGAATAATTGTCCTAAGTTTATTGATGTGATTTTTATTCCAGGTGTTTTTTTTTTCTTGCTATTTTAAATACATAAAAAAATTAGTTGACCTTCACATATACAGTATGAATGATCCAAACTCTTCTCTTCCCCGTAACTTCCTTTTAATGTAGATGTGGATGAATGTGTTGATATATATCAGATGTCTGTGGTCCAAAACTCAATCTGCAACAACACTGTTGGGAGTCACAATTGCTGGTGCATGAGTGGATATAATGTAACAGACCCAAACCTCCCTATAAACAGCAATAACACATGCAAAGGTAGGATTGACAAAGGATTAATGAGAGGCTTATCATTCTTCTTTTTTTTTTAAATGCATTGTCAAAAGTAACAAAATCACCAATATGTATGTATTCTAAAACAAAATCGGAGATGTTTCTCAAACATGTAAATAATTCAGTATTGTGTTATGTTGTGTAAAGGTGCAAGAAGTTTTATTTATGAATAATTTTTAATCTCAGTGGAAGAAATTATGAAGAAGCTATGCAAGTGTTTTATGTACACCTTCTAGAATTCTTGTTTAATGCTAGGTTATTTTCTTTAAAAAGATTTTAGACATACATAAAACTGTTTTGAGTTGTAGTAACATACAAATGATTATGATTTTGAGGTGCAATTTGGACTTTTTAAAGACCTGTTTTTCTTCAGGAAAATTGTTTTAAATTCTTATTCATCATTAGTGTTTAAAAATGTTCATATTGTACATTATCAGTTCTTATTCACTTTGTATAGATGTAGATTGATTAAAAGAGATGACATATGTCTTTTTGTGTTTTAAGTGTTTAAATTTGTTCCTATACATTACAATAATTTTTTTTCCCTCTAGATATAAATGAATGTCTGTTCAGTCCATCTGTATGTGGTCCAGATTCCAACTGCACAAATGAAATTGGAAGTTATAATTGCTCATGTCTGAATGGATTCACTGCAACAAACTCAAGTCTCCCCATCAGCATCAATAACACATGTAGAGGTACATTTCTGTATTCAGTTTGTGTTTACTCTAACCTTGAATAATTTAGCTAGAGTTTATACTTTGGATTTGATTTTTTATAAATGAAGCATACCAAAATTCAACAAAACCTGAGATTGCTCAAAGCTGTAAATATATCCGTATTGAGGTCTGTTATGTAAAGGTTAAAGAAGTTTCAGTTTCCCACATTTCCTGAATTATTATTATAATTGTTGTTGTTTTGTCTCAGTGCATGTGTTTTTATCATGGAGAAGCTATGAAAGTTTTTTTTTTTTTTTTTTTTTTTTTTTTATGTACATCCACTAAAAAACTCTTGTTTTATTATAAGTTGTTTTCTTGAAAAAGATTTTATGCAAACATAAAACTGTTGTGAGTTGTACTAATGTGTACAAATGAGTATGATTTTGATGTGCAGTTTAGACTTGATAATTTAAGTCTAAAATAGACCTGTTTTCAGGAAAATTGTTTCGAAATCTTATTTTTTTTTAGTGTTTAATGATGTTGATATTGTACATTCTCAGCTCTTATCCTTTGTATAGATGTAGATGAATGAGAAAGAGATACCATATGTATTTCTTGTTTTAGGTGTTTATATTTGTAGGGTTAAACATCAAATTTGTTTCCAAATTTGATAAGATTTGTGTTTACTTTTACATTGAATAATTAGATAGCAATTATCAATGTGCTTTTTACTTTGGATATCATTTTTGTTAATGAAGCATTCTATTGTAAAGATGTCAAATAATGAGTGATGCATACTGTTCTTTTCCCCGAAACCTTGAATAATTAGCTAAAGTTTATTAATGTGATTTTACTCCATGTGTTTTTTGTTTTCTTTCTATTTTTAAAATGTCAAAAAAAAAAAAAAGTTGATCTTCACTTAAGTATGAGTGACCCAAACTCTTCTTTTCCCTGTAATTTACTTTTAATACAGATGTGGATGAATGTGTTGAGATATCAGATGTCTGTGGTCCAAACTCAGTCTGTAACAACACTGTTGGGAGTCACAATTGCTGGTGCATGAGTGGATATAATGTAACAGACCCAAACCTCCCTATAAACAGCAATAACACATGCAAAGGTAGGATTGACAAAGGATTAATGAGAGGCTTATAATTCTCCCATTTTTTTTTAAATGCATTGTCAAAAGTAACAAAATCACCAATATGTATGTATTCTAAAACAAAATCTGAGATGTTTCTCAAACATGTAAATAATTCAGTATTGTGTTATGTTGTGTAAAGGTGCAAGAAGTTTTATTTATGAATTATTTTTCATCTCAGTGGAAGAAATTATGGAGAAGCTATGCAAGTGTTTTATGTACACCTAGAATTCTTGTTTAATGCTAGGTTCTTTTCTTTAAAAAGATTTTAGACTTACATAAAACTATTTTGAGTTGTAGTAACATACAAATGATTATGATTTTGATGTGCAATTTGGACTTTTTATAGACCTGTTTTTCTTCAGGAAAATTGTTTTAAATTCTTATTCATCATTAGTGTTTAAAAATGTTCATATTGTACATTATCAGTTCTTATTCACTTTGTATAGATGTAGATTGATTAAAAGAGATGACATATGTCTTTTTGTGTTTTAAGTGTTTAAATTTGTACCTATACATTACAATATTTTTTTTCCCCCTCTAGATATAAATGAATGTCTATTCAGTCCATCTGTATGTGGTCCAGATTCCAACTGCACAAATGAAATTGGAAAGTTTATAATTGCTCATGTCTGGATGGATTCACTGTAACAAACTCAAGTCTCTCCATCAGCATCAATAACACATGTAGAGGTACATTTCTGTATTCAGTTTGTGTTTACTCTAACTTTGAATAATTTAGCTAGAGTTTATACTTTGGATTTGATTTTTATAAATGAAGCATACGTTTGTAAAGATGTCAAAGAATGAGTTGACCTTCACATATGTACAGTATGAGTGACCCACACTTCTTTTTCCTGTAACTTTTTTAAATACAGACGTGAATGAATGTGTTGAGATATCAGACGTCTGTGGTCCAAACTCAATCTGTAACAACAATGTTGGGAGTCACAATTGCTGGTGCATGAGTGGATATAATGTAACAGACACAAACCTCCCTATAAACAACAATAACACATGCAAAGGTAGGATTGAGAACTGAAGCTCTGAACAGTTTGCTACTGTTTGTACTGCTTGAATCTTTCTTCAACTTTTTAATAATATTTTTCCTCATAGATATAGATGAATGTCTGTTCAGTCCATCTGTATGTGGTCCAGATTCCATCTGCATAAATGAAATTGGAAGTTATAATTGCTCATGTCTGAATGGATTCACTGCAACAAACCCAAGTCTCACCGTCAGCATCAATAACACATGTACAGGTACTGGAGCGATTTGAACTTGTGAATTTAGGCCTGACATACAGGTTTTTCTTTGGGAGAATGTCTTAAAAATTGTGTTTTCCCTGGTCTTTTGTTTTAAAAAATGTTGATACTATACTTTGACAATACTTATTCTCTTTGTAGAGATGTAGATGAATGAGAATGAATGAGATACCATTTGTCTTTCATGTTTTTATGTATTTATATTTGTATGTATAAAACATTTTAAAAATATTCTTCCCCTCTAGACATAGACGAATGTTTGTTTAGTCCATCTGTATGTGGTCCAGATTCCATCTGCACAAATGAAATTGGAAGTTATAATTGCTCATGTCTGGATGGATTAACTGCAACAAAACTCAAGTCTCCCCCATCAGCATCAATAACACATGTAGAGGTACATTTTATATTTACTTTTGTGTTTACTATTACCTTGAATAATTGTCCTAAGTTTATTGATGTGATTTTTATTCCAGGTGTTTTTTTTTTTCTTGCTATTTTAAAGACATAAAAAAATTAGTTGACCTTCACATATACAGTATGAATGATCCAAACTCTTCTCTTCCCCGTAACTTCCTTTTAATGTAGATGTGAATGAATGTGTTGATATATCAGACGTCTGTGGTCCAAACTCAATCTGCAACAACACTGTTGGGAGTCACAATTGCTGGTGCATGAGTGGATATAATGTAACAGACCCAAACCTCCCTATAAACAGCAATAACACATGCAAAGGTAGGATTGACAAAGCATTAATGAGAGGCTTATCATTCTTTTTATTTAAATGCATTGTCAAAAGTAACAAAATCACCAATATGTATGTATTCTAAAACAAAATCTGAGATGTTTCTCAAACATGTAAATAATTCAGTATTGTGTTATGTTGTGTAAAGGTGCAAGAAGTTTTATTTATGAATTATTTTTCATCTCAGTGGAAGAAATTATGGAGAAGCTATGCAAGTGTTTTATGTACACCTTCTAGAATTCTTGTTTAATGCTAGGTTATTTTCTTTAAAAAGATTTTAGACATACATAAAACTGTTTTGAGTTGTAGTAACATACAAATGATTATGATTTTGAGGTGCAATTTGGACTTTTTAAAGACCTGTTTTTCTTCAGGAAAATTGTTTTTAAAATTCTTATTCATCATTAGTGTTTAAAAATGTTAATATTGTACATTATCAGTTCTTATTTCACTTTGTATAGATGTAGATTGATTAAAAGAGATGACATATGTCTTTTTGTGTTTTAAGTGTTTAAATTTGTACGTTAACATTACAAATTTTTTTTTTTCCCTCTAGATATAAATGAATGTCTGTTCAGTCCATCTGTATGTGGTCCAGATTCCAACTGCACAAATGAAATTGGAAGTTATAATTGCTCATGTCTGGATGGATTCACTGTAACAAACTCAAGTCTCTCCATCAGCATCAATAACGCATGTAGAGGTACATTTCTGTATTCAGTTTGTGTTTACTCTAACCTTGAATAATTTAGCTAGAGTTTATACTTTGGATTTGATTTTTATAAATGAAGCATACTTTTGTAAAGATGTCAAAGAAAAAAGTTGACCTTCACATATGTACAGTACGAGTGACCCAAACTTCTTTTTCCTGTAACTTTTTTAAAATACAGACGTGAATGAATGTGTTGAGATATCAGACGTCTGTGGTCCAAACACAATCTGTAACAACACTGTTGGGAGTCACAATTGCTGGTGCATGAGTGGATATAATGTAACAGACACAAACCTCCCTATAAACAAAAAAATCATGACAAAGGACTAATGAGAGTATAATATTTATTTATTTATTTATTGTTTTTTTAGTTTGTTTCTTTTTTATTTTTTTTTTTTTTTAATTTTCTTCACTTTTTTAATTATTTTTTTTTTCCATAGATATAGACAAAATGTCTGTTCATTGCTCAAAGCTGTAAAATATTTCCGTATTGAGGTATGTTGTAAATTTAATTGGAAGAGTTTCCCACATTTCCTCATGAATTATTATTATTATTGTTGCAAAAAACTTGTTTTTTCTCAGTGCAGCATGTTTTAATCATGGAGACAGCTATGAAAGTTTTGAGATTTTTCTTTTTTTTTTTTTTTAAGTTATGTACATCCACTAAAACTCTTGTTTTATTTTACGTTGTTTTCTTGAAAAAAGATTTCTGCAAACATAAATGTTTGTTGTGAGTTGTACTAATGTGTACAAATGATGTATGATTTTGATGTGCAGTTTAGACTTGATAATTTAAGTCTAAAATAGACCTGTTTTCAGGAAAATTGTTTCGAAATCTTATTTTTTATGTTTATGATGTTGATATTGTACATTCTCAGCTCTTTATCCTTTGTATAGATGTAGATGAATGAGAGAGATACCATATGTTTTCTTTGTTCAGGTGTTTATATTTGTAGTGTTAAACATCAAATTTGTCTCCAAATTTATTAAGAATGTTGTGACTTTTACCTTGAATAATTAGTAGCAATTATCAATGTGTGTGCAACTTTGGATAAGTTTTTGTTAATGAAGCATTCTAATTGTAAAGATGGTCAAATTTGAGTGATGCATACTGTTCTTTTCCCCGAAACCTTGAATAAATTTCAAAAATTTAATAATTCTACATTTCTCCATGTCTTCTTTCTATTCTTAAAATTTCAAAAAAAAAAAAAATGTTGATTGAGTTGACCTTCACATATGTATGAGTGACCCAAAACTCTTCTTTTTTCCCTGTAATTTCCTTTTAATACAGATGTGGATGAATGTGTTGAGATATCAGATATCTGTGGTCCAAACTCAATCTGTAACAACACTGTGTTGGGAATTACAATTGCTGGTGCATGAGTGGATATAATGTAACAGACCCAAACCTCCCTATAAACAACAATAACACATGCAAAGGTAGGATTGACAAAGGATTAATGAGAGGCTTATCATTCTTTTTTTTCTTTCTTTTTTTTAATGCATTGTCAAAAGTAACAAAATCACCAATATGTATGTATTCTAAAACAAAATCTGAGATGTTTCTCAAACATGTAAATAATTCAGTATTGAGTTATGTTGTGTAAAGGTGCAAGAAGTTTTATTTATGAATTATCTTTTTCATCTCAGTGCAAAAAATTATGGAGAAGCTATGCAAGTGTTTTATGTACACCTTCTAGAAATCTTGTTTAATGCTAGGTTCTTTTCTTTAAAAAGATTTTAGACATACATAAAACTATTTTGAGTTGTAGTAACATACAAATGATTATGATTTTGATGTGCAATTTGCACTTTTTAAAGACCTGTTTTTCTTCAGGAAAATTGTTTTAAAATCTTATTCATCATTAGTGTTTAAAAATGTTCATATTGTACATTCTCAGTTCTTATTCTCTGTATAGATGTAGATGAATGAGAAGAGATATCATATGTATTTCTTGTTTTAGGTGTTTATATTTGTAGGTTAAACATCAAATTTGTCTCCAAATTTATTAAGATTTGTGTTGACTTTTACCTTGAATAATTAGATAGCAATTATCAATGTGTTTATTCTTACTTTGGATATAATTTTTTGTTAATGAAGCATTCTATTGTAAAGATGTCAAAGAATGAATGATGCAGACTGTTGTTTTCCCCAAACCTTGAATAATTGGCTAAAGTTTATTGATGTGATTTTTTTGTTTGTTTGTTTGTTTTCTTTCTATTTTTAAAATGTCCAAAAAAAAAGTTGATCTTCACTTTAGTATGAGTGACCCAAACTCTTCTTTTCCCTGTAATTTACTTTAAATACAGATGTGGATGAATGTGTTGAGATATCAGACATCTGTGGTCCAAACTCAGTCTGTAACAACACTGTTGGGAGTCACAATTGCTGGTGCATGAGTGGATATAACTTTTATTTCAAAGTGTCTTGACTCACAAACAGTGTGTAGGCCGAACTCTCACTTTTACAATGAAAATGGAACCTACTTGTGCTGTTATTTTTTTTTTATTTTTTTTTTTTAATAATCCCTTATTTGAGTATTTTACTTTTTCCATAGATATAGATGAATGTCTGTTTTGTACTTGTATATTTAGGCCTAAAATATATTTTTTTTATAAACCTGTTTTTCTTTGGGAGGACAGTTTCAAAATCTTAGATTTTCTTATCTTTTGTGCTAAAAACATGTTGATATTATACTTTTCCCCTTGTATAGATGTAGATTAAAGCCGTGAGATTTGTCTTTTTTTTCTTCTTTTTTTTTTACGTATTTATATTTATGTGTATTGAAAAATATTTTTTCCCCCATAGATATACATGAATGTCTGTTCAGTCCATCTGTATGCGGTCCATATTCCATCTGCACTAATCAGTTGGGAAGTTACAATTGCTCATGTTTGGATGGATTCACCACAGCAAACTCAAGTCTCCCCATCAGCATCGATAACACATGTAGAGGTACTGGTGCAGTTTCAGCATGAAATTTAGTCCTAAAATACTGTTTTATAGACATTTTTATTTGTGCAAACAGTTTCAAAATAATGTTTTTTTTTTCCTGTTGTTGTTGCTGTTTGTGTGTGTGTGTGTGTGTGTGTGTGTGCGTGTGCGTGTGAGTTTGTGTGTGTGTGTGTGTGTGTGTGTGTGTGTGTGTGCGTGTGTGTGTGTGTGTGTGATTTAAAATTTTGATATGGTTTTTTTCTCAATCCTTATTCTCCTTGTATAGATGTAGATGAATGTTGTGAGATTCCATTTGCTTTAATGTTTTAGGTGTTGATGAAGAATGAGTTGACCTTCACATATGTATGAGTGACCCAAACTTCTTTTTCCTGTTATTTTTTTAAATATATAGATGTGAATGAATGTGTTGAGATATCAGATGTCTGTGGTCCAAACTCAATCTGTAACAACACTGTTGGGAGTTACAATTGTTCGTGCAAGAGTGGATATAATGTAACAGACCCAAACCTCCCTATAAACAGCAATAACACATGTAAAGGTACTGTAGGATTGACAGCTGAATCTCTTACTGTTACTGTTTGTATTGCCTTCATCTTCTGTCAACTGTAATCTTTCACTATCAATTATTTTATACTAGATATTCATAAATGTTTGACTCACCATCAGTGTGTAGGCCTACTGTTATAATTCCATGAAATTAAACTTTTTTAAAATATTTGCTTATTGTAAAAATATTGTGTTCTACCCTACAGACATAAATGAATGTTCATTCAGTCCATCTGTATGTGGTCCAAGTGCCACCTGCACAAATCAGTTAGGAAGTTATAATTGCTCATGTCTGGATGGATTCACTGCAACAAACTCAAGTCTCACCATCAGCATCAATAACATATGTACAGGTACATCCTGTATTCAGTTTTGTGTTTACCCTGTAGTCACATGATTTTAGATTTAGTTTTTTGCAAATGAAGTATTCTATTGTAAAGATGCCAAAGAATGAGTTACAGCTAATGCTTATAGGACCAAATCGTGACAAAGAAAAGGTAGAGTGAGAGGCTTATCGTTTATATTTTGTTAGTTTGTTTTTGGTTAATTCAGTGTCAACAGTAAAATTATCAATATATGCGTATTCAAAAACAAAATATGAGGTGTTGCTCGAAGATGTAAATGTTAGTATCAAGTCGATTAAGGTCTGTTGCTTAAAGAGAGTATATTTATTCAGAGTTCCATATTTTCCCATTAATGGTTTTCATTTCAGTTCATGTGTTTTATCATGAAGAAGCTTTGCAAGTGTTTTTTTTTTATTTATTTATTTTTATTTTTTTATGGGCAGACAAATAAACAATAAACATTTGGTGCCATTATTAAGAAAAAATGACCAATGACCAGTAGCAATTAAAAACAGATTAGGATACGTCCTCCTTTTTGAACATCTTTGCGTTGATCTTGCAGTTTAATTTAGTTAATAAACATAAGCTTCAGACAGACTGACCTGAAACTCTGGGCTTTGCCCAAACATCACCATATTTATATTTGTTGCAAAATATGTTCACCTTTAACTTTTTAAGAAATAAATTGTATTTTACAGTGACAAATATTACGTTGTAAAATTAAAAGAAATTTTAGACAAAGATTTTTTTTTTTCTGCGGTACCACCAATAACAGCTGTAACAACACTTATTACAGCTACAGTATTACTAGTTATGTACTGTAAAAAACCTGATATACCACAAAATGCATTTGTTGCTTAGGAGGACAAAATATAGGTAACAAAATATAAACATTTTATAAACATTTAATTACTTAGTTCACCTTTAAAAGGATAGTTCACCCAAAAATGAAAATAAGCCCATGATTTAATCACCCTCAGGGCATCCTATGCATATCTGACATTCCTCTTTCAGACGAACATATAATCGCAGTTATATTTAAAAATGTCCTGGCTCTTCCAAGCTGTATAATGGCAGTGAATGGTGGCCCTGTTTTTGAAGCCGAAAAAAGTGCATCCATCCATCATAAAACTGCTCCACACGGCTCCGGGGTGTTAATAAAGACTTTCTGAAGTGAAACAATGCATTAGTGTAAGAAAAATATAGATTTTGAAAAATGTATAGACTGTAATCTCCAGCTTCCGGTCGATCAAGCAGGCACGTTCAAGACAAGGCATTCAAGCTTACAACGTAGGTGTAGCAGAAGGCACAACGTAAGCTCCGTGGAGAGAGTGATGAACGCGGAAGCACAGAGGAGAAAGCAAAAATGTCAGAGGATTTCAATATAAGGCAAGAGGAGAATGAGTTTTTTGCCCAGCCATATTTGTTTGAACCAGAGTATACTGACCAGGAGCTCCGTGAGATGGAGGAGGCTGCAGCAACAGCAGCACAAACTACAGATGTAGTTCACATGGTTTCCCTGTGCTGTAAACAAAACTTGGTTCTCACGAGACTTCACTATTCTCCCCAGAGCTTACGTCGCTTTATCATGAACACGCCTGTTTGAGATTACAGCTTATACATTTTTAAAAATCAATATTTTTCTTACACTAACGCATCGTTTCGCTTCAGAAGGCATTTATTAACACCCCGGAGCCGTGTGGAGTAGCTTCATAATGGATGGATGCACTTTTTTTCAGCTTCAAAAACAGGGGCACCATTTAATGCTATTATACAGCTTGGAAGAGCCAGGACAATTTTTTATATAACTCCGACTGGATTCGTTTGAATTTTTTTTTTTTTTTTTTTTTTTTTTTTTACTGTTAGTGTCATCTTTTTAATAAATAAATGTACATATTAATTTTCTTTAAAACTATAAAAGTTCATTTTGTTATTTTCTATTTTCTTTTCTATTTTGTTTTGATTGATTGTTTTTGTTTCTCCACTACCATCAACAACAACTTCAACAACTGCTGAAACTTCAACAACACCTACAACCCCTACATTAATAACTACAACAGGTATGTACTGTGAAAAAAAAAAGATATACCACAAAATGTATTAGATGACTACTCACATATACAATAATAAAACCTTTTATTTACAAATTTGAAATTATTCATGACATTTTTACATTTTGTAGTGAACTGTAAGGAAGTGAAGTACCTATTTTACAGACTTTATTAGAAACGGTTATTTATTTATTTTTAAGACAAATTTGATAGTTGGCATCATGCAGTTCATTAAGTTATATATTATATATTATAACATTTCTGAAATGGATTCAGAAAAAATGGGGGGAAAATTATAGATTCAACCAAGACACATGGCTTCCTTGTATAGAATAATGTTGATAGATATCAGATGTCTGTGTAGTTTTTGTGTTTGCATACATTAAAATGGTTTTTAAATAATATTTTTACATAATTTGGGTTTTCCACTAGATTAATGTCTGTTCAGTCCATCTGTATGTGGTCTAAATTCTACCTGCACAAATGAAATTGGAAGTTACAATTGCTCATGTCTGGATGGATTCACTGCAACAAACTCTTGATTTCATTTAAAAACCAAAGTCTTGATTTCATTTAAAAACCATTGTGATACTAATGTTGTGTTCATATAGTGGAACCATATTCTTTTCTTAATAATTTTTATTTACATAACAACCAGCACCACCAACACCTACTACACCATCTACAACAATCAATACAACTACAACACCTACTACACCATCTACAACAATCAATACAACTACAACACCTACTACACCACACTCAATACAACTCACAACACCTACTACCATACTATTTCAATAAGAACAGTTCTACAAAATCAATACAACTCACAACAGGTCAATTTACACACCTACTACACTGGTAAAAAAAAAAACAAACTGATATACTACACAAAATTTGTTCTTTAACTGCTATAATCTTAACACTTTATTATAGGGATTATTTAAGAGGACAAAATATAGGTAGCAAAATATGAATATTTAATTACTTAGTGTACCTTTAACTGCTATAATCTTAACACTTTATTATAGGGACCAATGCTCACTATTAACAAGTTGCTTTCCTACAGTATAGCATGACTATTATTAGCATATTGGCTATTTATTAGTACTTATAAAGCACTTATTCTGCATGACCATATTCTACATCCTTAATCCTAACCAAAACCCAGACTTAACAATTACCTTACTCACTATTAATAGGCAGCTTGGGAATTTATTGAGGCAAATGTCATAATTAATGGGTTGTTAATAGTGAGAATTGAACCTTAAAATAAAGTGTGACAGTAATTTTTAAAATTTGATTGTCAACAACATCATCTTTATAAAAAAAAAACATTCAACAATAAAAAAAAAAACATTACAAAATAAAAAAATAAAATTTTATTTTGGTTCTTTTTTTCTGCCATAATAGAATGCAAATGCAAAAGAATGCAAAATCTTAAAGAAGTAATAAAAATTATTTATTTATTTTGTTTGTTCTTGGTTAAAGGTTTATTTGGTTCTTTTTTTCTGCCATAATAGAATGCAAATGCAAAAGAATGCAAAATCTTAAAGAAGTAATAATTTTTTTTATTTATTTATTTTGTTTGTTCATAGAATGCAAATGCAAAAGAATGCAAAATCTTAAAGAAGTAATAATTTTTTTTATTTATTTATTTTGTTTGTTCTTGATTTTTCTGAAATATTCTGAATTGACAGTAGTGGCAGCAAGTATGTATTGCCCAGCCCAGCAAGTCTAAAGGCCTGTTCACATCAAGGATGATAACTATAAAGATAACAATAAAGATAAAGTTCTAAAAATCATTCTCAATAATAAAGAATAGCAGAGTCCACACCACAACTATAATGATAAAGCCACAGAGACACAATATCATTGGAATCACTCTCAGAATTATTTTGTCCAGTTAATGAATGATAAAAACATCCAATTAGAATCAATCCTGCTGTAACGAGCTTGAGAATTTAAAGTGGCAGATGAGCGTGTACTTAGAATAAACAGGCAATATCTTCCGCCTTTAAAGTTATCGTTCTTGGTGTGAACAGGCCTTAATAATTGATAATGTATTATTATTATTATACTGTATTATTAATTGTTCTATAAAGCAGTTACAGTCATTTGACATTTCCATTCAGCCAACATATTTATGAACATGAGCAGAGCAAAATGGCAGTGAATACAAAAACACATTTTTGGTATCTAATTTTCCCTGCTGTTGGTCATGAATATGGCGGAAGAATGAAAAAAGTCATATGATTGAAACAGATGTATAAATTTACTTTTTTTAACAGTTCTTCAAATGTCAATGAGAATAAAAGAAGCTTTTGATACCAGTCTCAACAACAACAAAAATGAGAAGTTCATAAGATATGCCAGTAAAATTGAATCAGCAGTGAGTAGTTTCATTTTTTGTAAATAAAATTGTATTGATTAAGCTTAATTTTAAAAATACTGTGCAAATGATAATTACAAGGTTTGTAATACAGAGTATACCTTTTTAGTGTTTTTTTTTTTTTTTTTTTTTTACTTAATCTTTCTTTTGATTCCTGAGGATATTTGAATTATTGTCATTCTAAATCCATCCATTCTAAATACATTTGTTATTCTGTACAGATTGAACAAAGTTACAAAAAATTTTCTGTCTATATAGAAGGTTCAGTAAGAGTCACTCGTTTTAGGTAAGATTTTCACTTAAAAGGATGATTTTGGTTTTTACCTCTTGTGTTAAAACAGTGTGTTCTCATTGTTGTGGTATGTGTGTCTCTCCATAGGCCTGGTAGCATTATAGCAGACTATGAATTTAAATCAACAACCAGCAGCCCCAACAGCCCTGAATTTGCAGATGCAAACAAACAGGTCGGCAACACTCTCATAGGAGAAGGATTCCCTGTAGATCTGGATGGTTTTGCTGAAAGTGGTAAGGCTAGTCAGTATTTAATCTTTATTTTTTTTTTTATTTTTTTTTTTGATTACAATCTGTTGCTTACAAAATTATGGTTTGTTTTAAGGATTAATATTGCTTTAAGAAATGTTAAAAGAACTACTAATCCATACTAAATATTAAAAAAAAGGTAAAATGTGGTTTGTGGACTTTACTTTCAGAACAAAAGAATCTGTCCACTGCAGAAAAATGGTATCCTCAGCAAAATATGGTGCTAAAATGCATACGCCCAGATTCTGTTGTGGGTACAATGAGATGGACAGTGAATGACCAAGATCCTACACTAAACACCAATAAATACTTAATTTCATCTGACAGTAGCACTCTCACTGTGAATAGCGTCAGTGTGTATGACAGAGGTGAGTCACACATATCTTCGTCCTATCAATGATATCTTACATGTTGACTGTCCCTGTAAGGTCAAGATAAAACTGTTGTGCTAGCTGGCCCAAAGCTATGGAACCATCTACCTTTGTTTATAAGGTCTGCTTCCACTATACTTGAATATAATTAAAACATGAGGATAATTTAATTGCTCTAGCTTATAATCATCAACTTAGACTTGTATTCGCTGAGTAGTGGTCCTCATTTACCCACTCTTATGTTGTTCCAAACGTTTCTTTCTTCTGTGGAGCACAAAATAAGAAATGTTGACCACTCTTTTCCATACAGTGAAAGTGACTAGGGATCTGAGCAATCAGACTACAAAGTGAGATCTGAAAAAAAAAAAAAAAAAAGTACATTGTGACAGTATCATAGCGTAATCCTTCAATGCTTTTATTGTCACATTGTTGTGGCGAAAAGTAATATTTGACTGTTATATTGCCAAGGCTGATATATCTGCCAATATTTGACATGTTTACATTTGCAGCAGGCACCAATACGTTTTTGTTTTTTGTTTGATTTTTTTCTGTTTTGATACGTTTTTGAAGAAGAGACAAACACAAACTCATGATGTTTAATTTTAAGTTCGTACAGTAAGTTGTATTAATGTCATATTCATTGTTCACTGCATGCAATTAGCATTACTTCATCTATATGTGATCAAATCTGTTTCCCGGCGTGCACAGACTTACCAGTTAACTTAGTGTCATGTTGGTTATTTTATTATCTTGTTCATATGTATGTTTTTTTTTTTTTTTTGTAAAAAGTACAGCATACTAAAGGAAAAATAATTTTCCATCTAAAGTATAAATACTAAAATAAATATTTCATATTTTTATTTTTTACACTTTTAACTCATAAGAAAATAAAGAGGTCATATTTTGCTTTTTTACACTTTTAACTTCCTACACTTCTAACTTCCTTTATTACACAATTAACCTCCTTTAGCACAAAAAGACAGAAAAAGATTCAGAAAAAGGGATTCCAAAATACGGTACATCATTTTAAAGACTGGTAAAATAAGGCTTGAGCCAAGCTTTAATACAGCATTCTAATGCATGGTTTCTGCTATAGAAAAATAATAAACCTGAGCATATTAGTTAGAAAGAGAGTGATTTCGAGAGAGTGGACACAATTAATGTATATTATATATATTTTGACACACAGAGTTAAATAATTGAGAGAGAGAGAGCTTGCGTGTGGCCGCATCACCACCTCGGGTCTAATTTTTCTAATAATTCAAACGGCCTGTCCAATATTCCGCTTATACTATGTTACCACTCAAGACATCAATCAGATTATATATTTTAAAGGGATTCGTCCGGTTTTTTCTTCTTAAATCGCTAGCAGTAGTATTTCTTCTAAAACGCCTCTTTTGATAGTTCAAAATACATTTTTAATTTGGTAATGGAGGCTTGAGCCATTACTAGCATTCTAATGCAGTTATTAAGAATGTTATTAGAAAGAGAGCGACAGAGACACACAGAGAAAGAGAGAGAGAGAGAGAGAGAGAGAGAGATTGTGTGAATTAGGCTACCTCTGTGCGTCCCTCAAGATTGTTCTGCAGCAGTACAGTATGTTGTTGTTTTACCTCACTCTAGTAGAATGTCATGTGTACACTTTTGGAAAATAAATTTATTTACATGTTGTATGTTTTTAATTTCACCGTTAGCATTCAACGGCCCCATATTGCAGTCAAGAGAGCTCCCTGGAACTATGTTCGCCGTGCGTTTCCCTGAAAATAATTGCACACCTCAAAACGTTTGTCAGTCAATCAGATTCAAGCATTCAACGGCCCCATAGTATAAATATGTGTGTGTGTGTGTGTGTGTGTGTGTGTGTGTGTGTGTGTGTGTGTGTGTGTGTGTGTGTGTGTGTGTGTGTATTTTTATACTTTTATTACTTTTATTTTTAGAAAGTTTAATATATATAGTAAAACTTTTCCCTCAATAAGTTCCTAATTTGCTGCTTATTAATAGTTAGTATGGTAGTTGTTAAGTTTAGGTATTGGGTAGGATTAAGGATGTAGAATAAGGTCATGTAGAATAAGGCATTCATTTGTGCTTAATTAGTACTAATAAATGGCTAATATTCTATATATATAATATGCATGCTAATAAGCAACTAAGAAACCCTAAAATAAAGTGTTACCCAATAATTTTTCCCAGTCCATTTTGAAAGCACTTTTTTCCATCTTTAGATTATATGTAAGTTCCTCCATTACCAGGATTTCTTTAATAATCCAAAACCATTGTTTACAATTCAGAGTGGTATCTTTCAGCCAGTTCCTCGTTATAGTCTATTTTCAAGCCACAAGAAGAATCTTACATAAATATCGGTCACTTCTGGGTACTATGCCCATAATATTCCCCATAAGTAGAAACAAAGGGGTTCTAGGTATTTTATATCCAAACACTTCAGACATAAATACCCGGACATCATCCCAAAAAGAGTGAATTTTCTCACAAATCTAAAAGACATCTCCACTGACTCCAGCAAGCCTGCTGTCTGGACACTTGTTTGTTTCTGATCTTTGGTGTTATAAAGAAGCGAATTAGAAACTTCCAGGAAAACTCCCACCATATTTGTGAGCTGGTGGTAGTTTAGTGTACTATCCATATGTCGTACCAATCTGTTTCTGGTATTTCAGTCTTTAATTCTTCATCCCATTTTAATTTTATATATAATATGGAGGAGGGACACTAATGCAGTTCATAATTAAGTTATTAGACACACAAACACACACTGAGAGAGAGAGAGAGAGAGAGAGAGAGAGAGAGAGAGAGAGAGAGAGAGAGAGAGCATGTGTTCGTGCGTCTGAGTTTGGCAGCAGCGTCTCTACTAATAGCGAAACTGTTCATGAAGTTCATCTGCTTCAAGAACAGCGCCTTTATTACTAGTAAGAAATGTAATGTAGATTTTACTTTGCTAAACTATATTACACATAAAATCATAAGAGTGCCGTTATTACCTCACTTGTGAGAAATGTCATGTACTGTACTTTGTTAGTGTATGCTTATTAAAGTGTTACCAATTTTGTTGCATCAGATAAATTTTTAAGTTGTGTGTGATGAGCAGACTAAAATTTAAGATGTTAAATAAAATGAACTGGCTGAATGAGATCAGCAGAGGGTATGAATTTTAGAATATAATACACAAGTCATAGGCACTACTTTGATTCAACTTTAAAGGTCCTTTTTGTGACATTTTGGATTCCATTCACTTTCTTTTTACAAAAAAGTGTGGTCTAGCAAAAAAAAAAAAAAGTGATGTTCCACTAGTATGATGCTAAAGCATAACTGCCTATGTATACATTGCTTTCAACTAGCAAATGTAGGTAAGTTATTGAAGGTAAGTTGTAAGTAAGTTATTTAATAAATACAATTATGTAAACCAGTCTGTTTTATTGCTTTAGAAAATAATCAATGCAAAAATAAACTTGTGTATATATGCATTTTTTATTTGCAGGTCGATACACATGTATCATAGACAGGACAATACCTTACATCCAATGGCAAGATATAGTTATTGAACCACTTCCCAATATCATAGTTGGTCAAAATGAAAGAAAGTTCCAGTGTGAAGACCGGACTGTTTCACTGACATGCTGTGAAGAAAAAAACAGTGTGGAGTGGATCCAAATAACTTCTGAGGATGTTGTGGCACCTCCAGGTTGTACAATATATTCTTACAAAAGTTGCTGACTGGAGTTTTCAGTTGTGGTGAATTGCTTTGTTCAAGTCAATATGTTTTCATGTGTTTTTAATTATTGTATTTACTTCTTTCATACAATCAGTGGATGGATGCATCACATTAAATCATAAAATCAAAAAAGGTGATTGTGTGAGTAAAACCTTTGAATGTCGACTCAAGAACCCGGCGCTTCAAGGTTTCAGCTATGGTAGTTCAAGTGTTACAGTTTACAAATCAATGGAAGGTGAACCTTCAGTTTTCTTTATCCTTTGATGTAGTTTTTTTTTTTTTTTTTTTTTTTTTTTTTTCAGCTGTCTGAAAGAAATAACTAGTTTTCTGTTTTTCTTAAACAAATATTTACTCTAGAGTTTAGCTGTAAAAATGAAAAGCTTGGAGATGGAAAGGAAGATGAAACTTTGACAGGGCTCTGTGAAACAGGCAAGGAAGGCACCATAAAATATAGATGTAAATCAGGTGAATGGAAGCCTGAGGAGATAAACTGTATTCTTAAAGTTATCATAAACCTTGAAAATAAAGTTCAGGTAATCTTAATCCATTTATGAAAAATAAAAAATAATCAACTGTCCAATTAAAATATTTCTGATATTTACATTTCATATTTACTTTGTAATTTAGGTTTTGGTGGTGCAGGACATACCAGACTTTGTGACTGAGCTTAGTAATGTTACAGAGGAGAATAAGAATGAGATAACACAGTCTCCTGTGACTGTCCTAACAATTGTTGAAATACTTGTAAAAGTTGCTAATGTTTCACAAAACATTATCATTAATCAGCTTGTGATGGAGGTATGTACATTACAGTGGGTATGCACAAAAGAGATCCGTCAAATTGAGGCTAAAACATTTTTTTAGCTATAAAATATTTGTAAAAAAATTGTTTTTACTAAACATGATTTTCATTTCCAGGGTTTCCTTAACACAGTGAATGTCCTTGTTTCGGAATTGGCCTTTGATTCATGGACAAATTTGAACAATGACAGCAGGACTGATAACACCAGCACTGCACTTCTAAGCTCTATTGAGAACATAGCAGCCCGTCTCACAGATGGCAATTTTACGATTAATAAAACATCTGTTGAGTTGAACAGAGCTGTAACAACCAACACCTCATATAGTGGAATATCAAAATTGCCAAACTCAACTACCGAGATTGAGATTCCAGAGATTCCTATATCCACCCATATAACCATCATAGTCTTCACAACTCTTGACAAAATCCTACCTACTCGTAATACTACTACCAGTAGTAGTAATAACAGTAGCAAATCAGATGTGCGCATCAATGGAGATGTGGTTGTAGTTAAGATTGACGAAGAAACAATTACAAACATATCTTTTGTGTTTGACATAACTGATCAGTCTTTGGGAAATCCTCAGTGTGTCTTTTGGAATTTTAATCTTGACGCATGGGATTCCACTGGATGTGAAGTAAAGCCCTATATACGTAAAGGGAATGAAACTGGCAGGATTACATGTGAATGCAACCACACAACCTCTTTTTCAATCTTAATGTCACCATTTTCCATTAAGCACATAGCCTTAGCCTATATAACTTACATGGTGTAGCTATTTCGATGGCCAGCTTGATTTTGTGCCTGATTATTGAGATTATTGTGTGGAAGTCAATGACAAGAAATGACACATCCTACATGCGACATGTCTCCATAGTCAACATTGCCGTGTCCCTGCTGATCGCAAACATCTGTTTTATCATTGGAGCTGCAATCGCAGAACAAGAGCAGCCAGCCTCAGTGGGTCGCTGCAGTCCAGTGGTTTTCTTCATGCACTTTTTTTACTTGGCTCTTTTCTTCTGGATGTTAATGTCGGCGCTGTTGCTCTTTTACCGTACAGTCATGGTCTTGTCTCAAATGTCAAGGGCCAAAATGATGCTCATTTCCTTCATATCCGGTTATGGTGCACCTTTGCTCATAGCAGTCATTACTGTTGCCTCAACAGCTGGACCTCAAAATTATATATCCAAAAGAAATGCATGCTGGCTGAACTGGTACGAATCAAAGGCCCTGCTGGCATTTGTGATTCCAGCTCTCACTATTGTAGTCATAAACCTTATGGTTTTGATCGTGGTTCTGTACAAGATGTTGAGGAGAGGAGTTGGTGCTACAACTCAACCAGATGAGAAACATGCCCTGGTGGTCATTGCCAGATGTGTGGCCATTTTGACTCCTATCTTTGGTATAACATGGGGATTTGGAATTGGAACCATGGTGTCTGAAGATTTAGGCATTCATGTGGTGTTTGCACTCCTCAATTCACTGCAGGTATCACTTTCTTTACTTACTACTAATTATTATATCTACTAATCTATTATTCTAACAATCCATTATAAAACCTCACAACAGCGAATTACCATGTAAAATAAGATATTTATTTGTTGTTATTAATATGAAATTGAACAGCAACTAGTACTATTTACTCAGAACAATTTCCTCATATATTTGTACCACTTGTGCAGGGATTCTTTATTTTGGTGTTTGGAACGCTTTTAGACAGCAAGGTATGAATTAATTTTTGTTGCATGACAATTTGACAAGACATTTTGTCAGAATCATTTCATTAAAAATATTTTTGAGTCATTCAGTACTACTTCAGTGCTTTAACCTGTTTTGTCCTATATGGTTGCAGATCCGTGAGGCTCTGGCAGGGAGACTGTCACTAAGGAACTTTACCAGCTCTAACCGTACCAGGGTAAATACTAAAAAAACAATGCATATGATCCATGAGATATTGCTAAACATCTTACACTTTATGCTACCAGATTATAGATGTGCTCAGTTTACAGCTGATATCTTAAATCTTTAAATTACAGAGTACTAGTGCAGGACCATCATCTTCAAGTGGACTGGGTTTCTTTCAAAGGATGCGGAGAAGAAGTAAGTCTTACTATTAAAATGGATACAGTTGTTTACATATTTTACTATACAGACATTTAGTTAGTCAAAATAGCTTTAGTAGGTCAACATTATTGACAATAGACCTCAATAATTTATATAATGTGCAAATGTCTATTTGCAGATGTGTACAACACATCTGAAGCCAGCGCTTTCTCAGCAGTTACATCTTCACACAGCTCCAGTAGCACAGATACTATGAATGCATAATCACCTACTTCATAAACTATAGTTTACTTTATTAAATGTTAAACAGCCTTTTTTAAACAAGTTTTCTACACTGCAAGTATATGTAAACTGCTCTATCTGTTACTGATTTCTGGGATGAGGTGTTTCTATGTACCAAAGAACTAAAAAAAAAATATTTTACAATTGTTTTACACTGACGTAAATGACCAACAAGATCTCAACAGAAAACATTTATATATAGTACCTAAACCCACTGATCTACAAAAGAAACATTTATGCAAACGCGATCAGTCATGAGCTAAATGTGTACTCTTTTTTTATATATGTTTTTTACTATTCAGTAAGGGGGAAAAAAGGTTATTTTGTTGTGAAAGAGCATAAAGAGAACAAAGAGGGATGTTTTTTACTATTCAGTAAGGGGGAAAAAAGGTTATTTTGTTGTGAAAGAGCATGATATTCTATGGTCCACTAGGCTATCCATCAAAGCATGATTGGTCTTTATTCAGTGTACATATATCAGCAACACTGCAATAAAGTTGCATAGTTAATATAGCAAAATGCCCACCCAGGATTTAGCTGTCAAGAACTGGGCCTGGCTCATATTCGTGTTGTTTTTGTGCTATTCTTTTATTATATTGTATGTAACGATCTCATACTCTGTAAGTTTTTGTTGTTGTTGTTGGGTTTTTCTTTTTTTTTTTTTTTTTTTTTTTGGCAATCAGATATTGAATTTTGTGGACATTTTAACAAGACAAGAACGAGGCCTTCAAAAAAGGTTTTTGAGACCATGGCTGGTCTTATGTACAACAACAATAGTAAATATTACAATGAAAATGTGTAATGCTGCAGATGCTTTGTAAAATAAAGGCATGTTACTTTAAATGACCACTGCATTAGGAAAAAAAAGACTTAAGCAATTCTAAATGATTCTGTATTTCTTTATGTGCATGTTGGTTGGCTACATAAATCAATTAACAAAAAAAATCAAATTCATTCTTATCAATCAATATATATCAGAATTTTCGGTAACATTTTATTTTAAGTACATATTCTCACTATTAACTAGTTGCTTATTAGCATGCATGTTGCTAGCATATTGGCTGTTTATTAGTACTTATAAAACACATATTAATGCCTTATTCTGCTTGACTTTTCTAGATCCCTTAATCCGACCCCACACCTAAACTTAACAACTACCTCAATAACAAATAATAACCAGAAAATTATGAATCAAAGACTGCTGCATAGAGATGATGTCTGGATAAACCACATATTTGTCTCTTTTTTGATGTCTGGATAAACCACATATTTGTCTCTTTTTCTTAAGATACATGTGTTAGTGAAACAACATTTGAGGGAGACATTGAGAGAGACCCAATAATTAGAAATGTCCAAATTGTCCTCCCAAGAATTTGAAATGATTGTACTGTGCTCTGCTGCACTCCATTATGCGGCACTTTGTTTGTTGTTAGGATGACAGAAAGGTTTAAGTTAAATTTTTAGGCCGGTCTGCATCAATAGTCTAACAATATAGTCAATGTCAAAATTATTGAAATGCCCAATCAAATCAAAGTAGGCGGGGTTTACGGTTCACAGAAGCTTGAGTTTTCATTCCTCAGTTTATGTGGGAGTGCTGCAACTCTATTTTCAATGGCTCTAGATAGAACGAGTAAGCACAGCCAACACCCCCACTGGACTCACGATTGTGCCCTCATCACACCACTTCTCAGTGTCTCATTCTAATTTCTCAAGAAACCATGATTGCCTGCGTAACCTGAGATGAAAAAAAAGATAACAGACTGTGAGTGTACTGATCGATCCTCAGGAGATACTCAAAGGGTTTCAAATCAACAGTCTGCAGGGCAAACAACACTAAAACCAGATTACAAAATAAATAAATAAATAAAGATTGTCCTGAAGAAAATCACTTACATCTTGGATGACCTGAGGGTGAGTAAATTAACAGCAAATTTTCATTTGTGGGGAAAATTATTACTTAAAAGATAGTATTTCTATTTAATATTATTTTTATTCTATTCAAAATCAGCGGTTCAGAAATGGTAGTGGTTTGCTTTTTGCTCTGATTGAATTTCACCCTGATAAAGTGTGTCACGACTCAGTATGTTTATAATACTCTCCATCTGTAATATACCAAATGTGTGATTTTTCTAAGGGTTATCTGAGTATACTATATAATACACGATTTACTGATAATGTAGCCCACAAGGCCTTACATTGTTGTGGTTGAAATGCTGCCCTCTTCCATGTTCTCTTCACAAAAGAGAAAAAGGAAATAATAGAGGGAATCCAATTTGTTTAGCAGTTGATCAACACACAGATTTTGTGGGTGGAACATTTGTCAAGGAAACAAAATCTCAGAACCTGAGAAACGAGTTTGGCATCTCTTCATATTTATTTCCAGTGACTGTAAAGATGAAGGTAAAAATGTGTTTATTCTTCCAAATATGTTACTGCTTACAATTGCCTTTTTGCAGTACAATGAATAGAAGGAAATTCTTACCTTGACTTTGAAATGTGCTATTCAGTGTTGTACTTTAAAAGCTGGCCTTCCATAAAACAATAATTTGACCTAAACGGTTGCAGTTAAGTAGTGTGCTATTCTTGCAGTTTTTGCCACTGTAATTTATTATTAAATAATCCTATTTTCTCTTCTGACTGATTGCAAAGTGCATCCATGAAATATTTGATCCTAATGTAGCCTATTGTATATATTTGTTGTAAAAAATTATTGGATAAAACATTCAAACGGATGGATGGATGGATAAGGGCCAGCATGATGGCTCAGTGGGTAGCTTTGTCTCCTCACAGCATGAAGTTCCGTGGCCATCCATCCAGGGTATTCCCTGCCTTTGGACTGAGGGTGGAATTCATTTATTTTGGGTGCTATGTTAGGTGTTACTAACTATTACTACTAGTGCCAGATCTCAGGTCAAACACCATTTACAAGTGAAAGCAGTCCAAATGTTTGAAACAAATATTTTGGTGGATTTTGATGTGACAAGACAACATGATGTACTTTTTCCAAGTGTCCAAACTATTATATTCAACTGCTATTTATCACACAATTGTAAGGTGCACATAAGGTTTCATAAAAACTTGCCTTCATTACTGATTTACTTAATACTTAATTAACAGTAAACAAGCTCCTCTCTAGTAATTTTTTTTTTTTTTTTTTTTTTTGATGTCTAACTAACTAGCTGCGAACACTTTGATACCAAATGAGAAAAACTTTAAGGGTGCCATGTGTAAAAAACGTTGAGGTAAAAATATCCAAAAAATGACCTACACGCATCAAAAGAATAAGAAAAATAAGGGCGATTTTTCATTAAAAAAATGTCAAGTGTTGCTGCAGAGCAATCAACCTTTTAGTTAGCATTACTAGCCACGGCCCGACAGGTGTCCTACCAGTTTCGGCCATGGGAGGCGGTATGGGGCAACAAAACCACCAGCCAACCTGCAATACACGAATAACTCGCACAGCTTGTGGGTTGAACTTGAAGCTGATGTCAAGCAACCGCGCTCGAATCACAAATCAAATCCGATAAGAAAAGAGCCGAAACAGAGTAAACATGGTCATCGTGGAGACAACTGATGGACTTGAAAGAAATGAGCTTCGACTCCGAACCTACATTTGCTGTTGATGGATTGCTCAAAAAAGTTGCCCTGTGTATCATCAGCTAAGAAGCAAAATTACATTTGTTTGCGTATTTTTTTTCGAGAAGTTAAACATAGGGAGTAAAAGGCTGTTGATAAGTAACAAAGTACAAAGCTCTTTGCCATTATTATACATTAAATTCACAACTATAAAAAAAAAAAAAAAAACCAAACACCTGCCAAAACTAACTTAAAAACTAATATTACAAAAAAAAAAAAAAAACTCAGACCTTACAACCCTATTTCCAATAAAGTGAGATTTGTGTATTTTGAAAGGATCAAAAGAGAATCTATGTCGGCTCACGGTTGCTTGAGAGTTGTTGGCATTGATTTTGGTTGCATACTTGGTAACATCAGTGAGATTGATGTTTAACAATGTGTTATCACGTTAACTTCAACATCCCTAATTCATTCAATAACAAAGATATGTATTTTCTTTAAGTGAAAAATGTAAAGTAAAGGTCCATTCTGATTCTGTTCCAGTGCATCTTGAATTTGGTCGAGGCTGGAGGCATAACCTCTGTTTTAACTGATATTCATTCTGAAAAAAATTGCGCTTTTTAGACGGAGCAAACTAAACAGGTATCTTAATGACACTCATAAATCCCTACTAAACAAAAAAAAACCTACTAAAAAAAACAAAAGTCATTTAAAAAAACATCCATCAAAGAAAAATAAAACCAAAAACACAAATGCTTGGAAATTGCTAAAAGGTATCTGGATGAGCCATATAATTTTGTAATATTCTAAAAGTGTTTTCTTATGAATTTTAATAGACAGTGATTTTAACCAACATACTGTGATCTGTCAGTGAAAAAGCATTTCCAACATAAGCCATAAATTTTGAGCGCATTAGGAAAACTAGAACACATGTTAAATGCTTTCTGGTTTTGTTCATGATATAAAAATGCTGTCATGCATGACATTGTACTCATTAAACAAAAACAAACAAAATCCTTAAAAACATTACATTTCACACATAATTACATACCAAACCACGTTTAGCCCAAAAAATCGTTTTAGTTCTGATATAATGACAGATGCAATATAATCTATTGCAGATTTTTTTTTTGGTTTTGTTCATGTTTTTATCATCTCATCCCTCAATGAGACAGAAAACGTCATGCAGTATTTGAAACCTTTGTCCGTTTTTCATTGTTCTCTGAAAATGACATGAATTTTTTCCTGATATCCTATGTGATATATGTTTACTCATTAATATGTTTAATTTCTCAGATACAGGACAAATATTAAAGTATTTCACAGGAATTATAATATTAAAGTATTTCACAGGAATTATTGTTTTCTGGTTTTTGTTCATTATCATAGCTGTCCTGCTATTTGAAAACCCCCGTAAATGTTTGTTGTTTGCCTGAATTACACATGGATTTGATTACACAACTCTGACCCGTAAATGTGTTGTGGAAAAGGTTGATTTCACAGAAACAAGTATAGATTTAGAGGTAGGGAACGTTTATTCAGAAGAATGTAAAAACCAACCATACATGAAAACCAACAGATAAAACCAACCATACATGAAAACCAACAGATCCCTGTCATTTTTAGATTAACTTCAAATAAGATATTAGTTTTCACTAGGAATTAAATAGTTACACATTAAAAGCCTGTTTTAATATTAAAAGTTTATAGTAATAAAACAAATTTATAGTATGGAGCCATGCTTACATGATCAACTAACATGATAAAAATAAAAGAATGTTTTTGTATTATTTTATTTCAGTTTAGCTACATAGATGGGCAACTGCATCATAGAAGACCTAGAAATACAAGTCTGATTGACAGTTTTGTCCTCTCATACACACTGTCCTAATAATCGTTTGATATATATATACTGACTTAATATGCAATGGTTTTGTCTTGTCCTTGCTCAGAGAGTAGAGGTCTTCTGATGCCTGTATGATGTTTAAATTCTCATTCATATTACCAAAATGTATAGAGTAGTTGGAGTTCATTGTGGTTGTTAAAGTGAATGTATCCCAAGCTGTGGTTTTTGAACAGATCAGAGTGTTGTTTACCTCGTTCAAATTTCCTCTTCAACTGGACAACAGCACTAGAGTTACTGCTGCAAACATTACAGCAGTTGAGCCTAAGTCATTCTTACTCAGTTTTCTTTATTGTCAGCATTTTTTGGTAAATCTGTTATATTTACTTTAGTGTGCCAACTAAATGTGACTGAATACTAGTGCATATGTGATGATGGTTATGCATGGTCATACAACAACTGTCAGATATATGAGGCCTGTTGTGACATCAGTTTTGGCTCATGTGGGTGTATCAGTGGTATTCACAGTGATGGAGAGAGGTGTGTGCTGGAGAGCGGTAAGAATGATGACCAAACAAGCCCAACTGTAGGTTACCTTAAAATATACAGTGAAAAAAAGGTGTTTTATTTTTATTTACATTTTTTTTATAACTTTTATTAACTCTAGGTCATCATTGCAAATTATTATGGTGGTTATCGGTACATTTTAAGTTACAAAATAGAAAGTTGGTTGATCAGACAGTTTTGTCAAAATGTAGAAATATGTTCTGTTAAATAAATGGACTACAATTAAATGCCTCTCATAATACCTAGGAATATTTACAGTAAAAAGTTCTAGGTGAATGAGAAATAATTCTTTTGAAGCCACAGTCACTGTGTTTTTTTTTTTTTTTTTTTTTTTTTTTTGCATTTAACATCTGTAGGAATTGAGAAATACTCGATGTACAAGGTTTACTTAATACGTAGGCTGCTTATGTTTGCTGTATTTGTACAATCTTTTTATAAACACAATAAATGTACTGAATACTAAAATATGGTAAAAGTACATACAAAACTGTTCAGAATATGAGGCCGGTTGTGACATGCAGTTTTGGCTCATGTGGATGTCTCAGTGGTATTCACAGTGATGGAGAGAGGTGTGTGCTGGAATTAAGAATGATGAATCAAACAAGCACCACTGTAGGTCCTTAAAATATACATGAAAAAAAGGTGTTTTATTTTTATTTACATTTTTTTTATAACTTTTATTAACTCTAGGTCATCATTGCAAATTATTATGGTGGTTATCGGTACATTTTAAGTTACAAAATAGAAGTTGGTTGATCAGTTTACAAAATGTAGAAATATGTTCTGTTAAATAAATGGACACTTAAATGCCTCTCATAATACCTAGGAATATTTACAGTAAAATTCTGGTGAATTCTAGTAATTCTTTTGAAGCCACAGTCACTGTGTTTTTTTTTTTTCATTTAACATCTGTAGGAATTGAGAAATACTCGATAACAAATTTAAAATAATAACTAAACACCTAATCTTCTGCTTTATTTCTACAATTGTACAATAAACATATAAACACAATAAATACAAAATAACAAAAACATTCAAAATAAATGCATTCTAAATGATTCTGTCACAGAACAACCCTCACATAAAAACAACTCCTAATCATAAATCACAACTGCAACAAACAACACTATGATAAATGAGATGAGGTGATGTCTAAACAGAAGATCTGTCAGTCAGTTAGTGTAACATGAACTGTGCTAAAGTCCCTTTTAAAGTTTTTCTAATACAATCTTAGCCGTTTCCTGGAAGATAACACAGCATGTGAGCAACCACCATCAGGCACATAAAAATTTGATTTTAAACTGATAATCTCATTGTCAAAATCACTACATCATGTACTGTATTGTATATTAAATTTCATGTATATTAAAAGAAGAGTAAAAATTCCTAACTATTTTTAATCTTTCCTACAATGTCTCCAGTTCCAGCCGAATATTTAACTGAAATTCAGATAGATGCAAAGAATACTGCCATTAAAAAAACAATAACAATCTCCCATAAAATATTTAGATTTGATATTCATAGTACCTCAATGTGTAATGAAACTAAAGATTATGCACATTCATTGGGTTAAGGTTTTTTTTTTTTTTTTGATTAATTCTATGTAAAGTTAGGCATGCATGAACTGTTCATATCAACACTCTAAAATCTAATTTTTATGTTGCTGCATTGTATGTGATATCTTTGCAGAAAAGATTTTTTTAACTGATATTTGATGTTTAACATAATTACAGTGTTACTTAATATCTGGTCTACCAATAAACGGCACCATTTGGTTACTCTCTAAAAGAATAGTTACCAACAACATTATTCACAGTCAAAATTATTTGTTTGGATAATAGCTCAACTTTTTAAATATCGACATGAATACTGGTGAGATCAGAAAGCTTCATTGATGAGTTTTATGTTGCTCATGGTGTTACTGTAAATTGTAGGTTCCATAAAATAATCAAATTTGGGGTTTTGGTGGTGAGATGGTTTATTTCCCCTCTGTGCCAACAGGTGTAGACTGTCCTTGGATATTAACACAATAACATAAACACAAAATTACTCCCATAAAATATTTTTACATATAGAAGGAAACTTTCATAAATGCTTTCTTTATTTTATACTTAACATTAACAATTTAAGTGATTTCTATTGAAAAACAAAGACTAAATGTCTGCTTTATCTTTTGTGTGTGTGTTAAATGGAAAAATTGTTAATACTACCCCTATAACTCCTGCTACTACTCTTACTCCTCCTCCTCCTCCCCCTACTACTGCTCTTCCTTCTACTACTACTGTAGTTACAACAACAACTACTGCAACAACAAAAGGTTTGTACTGTAAAATACAAAACTGATTCCACAAAAGTGTTTCATGACAACAAAAATATAATGTAACCTTTTTACAGTTACATTATATATATAAAAAACATCAAATTAAAAGCACTCTGCGTATTGCTTACCATGTTCAGGAAAACATTATTAACACACTATTCAAAAAGAAACGTTTTTCCTTTGGATGTAGAAATGAGTCATGAGTCATAACCCAAAAACAAATGTTTGATAGTGTATTATTATTGAGGATTGTTCCATACAGCTGTTGATGCACTTCAATGCCAAGGTGTGTTTTGTTTGTTTTGCAGTTCTTAAAATGTCAGTGAGAATAAATAAACATTTTGATACCAGTCTCAACAGCCCCGATGAAGTGATGCACCAAACATATAAAAAAGCAATTACGTCAGCAGTGAGTATTTCATATTTCATATATAAAATATATTGTTTATGCTTAATTACTATTTTTTAAATAATTAATATTTTAAAAATATATATCAAATAAGGGATTGTTGAAAAACAAGGTATTCCATATCAAAATCAGGCCAAACCGAAGTTCGTTTTGAGTTCGTTTTGGCAGTTCGAAACGGCTCACCAACGCGAACTTTCTGACGGAGTTCGTTTCGGCTTCTAAACACCTTTGAGTTTCTATTGGTCCGTGGCGGTTACGCAATCAGTGAGTGTGTTCTGAAACTCCACCCTCTTTGACGCGCGATTTATTTTATTTTTTTCTCGGTTCGTTCCTCATTCTGCGGAGGTCATTAATTAAGGAGAACAATATCTCCTGAATACGCTGGAGTGTCGAATAGCTGAGCTGCACAAATATATCCGCACCTGTACGATCGCTCGCGGACAGACTTTAAAGATGCAGAGACAGTATTTCATTCCTAGAAAGAAATAGCAACGAAGCTTGGTGTCGACGACCCGGAGATGTGCAAAAAGCGTCGCAGAGAAACATCCGTAACATACATGTTTCAAATAAATGTTACACCATTCTGCTGCTGTTGTTCTTTCCAATAAGCGAATTTAAAGGGTATACAGTAAATGAAATGCCAAACGAATATACAATAATAAACCTTTGTTTTTATCAAAACAATTTATCCAGTTTAATAAAAATAAATCAACACTAATAAAATAAAGCAACAAACTGATTCCAATATTTTTTTTTCCCACACCATGCTAAAGTTTTCATACTATGAGACATTCACACTTCCCATAAAGGACTGATTATGGAATGGTTCTTTTGTATTGCAAACATGATACTTGACTCTGAATTCCTGCTAAACATTATTCTTTTGTCTATAATTTTCTGACCATTGGGCCCCGTCTCAAACCTAGATTGCCTACAGTCGTGGCCAAAATTTTTGAGAATTACATAAATACTAGTTTTCAAAAAGTTTGCTGCTAAACTGCTTTTAGATCTTTGTTTCAGTTGTTTCAGTGATGTACTGAAATATAATTACAAGCACTTCATACGTTTCAAAGCCTTTTATCGACAATTACATGACATTTATGCAAAGAGTCAGTATTTGCAGTGTTGGCCCTTCTTTTTCAGGACCTCTGCAATTCGACTGGGCATGCTCTCAATCAACTTCTGGGCCAAATCCTGACTGATAGCAACCCATTCTTTCATAATAACTTCTTGGAGTTTGTCAGAATTAGTGGGTTTTTGTTTGTCCACCCGCCGCCTCTTGAGGATTGACCACAAGTTCTCAATGGGATTAAGATCTGGGTAGTTTCCAGGCCATGGAGCAAAAATTTCAACATTCTGGTCCCCGAGCCACTTAGTTGTCACTTTTGCCTTATGGCACGGTGCTCCATCGTGCTGGAAAATGCATTGTTCTTCACCAAACTGTTGTTGGGTTGTTGGAAGAAGTTGCTGTTGGAGGGTGTTTTGGTACCATTCTTTATTCATGGCTGTGTTTTTGAGCAGAATTGTGAGTGAGCCCACTCCCTTGGATGAGAAGCAACCCCACACATGAATGGTGTCAGGATGCTTTACTGTTGGCATGACACAGGACTGATGGTAGCACTCACCTTTTCTCCGGACAAGCCTTTTTCCAGATGCCCCAAACAATCGGAAAGGGGCTTCATCAGAGAATATGACTTTGCCCCAGTCCTCAGCAGTCCATTCACTATACTTTCTGCAGAAGATCAATCTGTCCCTGATGTTTGTTTTTGGAGAGAAGTGGCGTCTTTGCTGCCCTTCTTGACACCAGGCCATCTTCCAAAAGTCTTCTCCTCACTGTCCGTGCAGATGCGCTCACACCTGCTTGCTGCCATTCCTGAGCAAGCTCTGCACTGGTGGCACTCCGATCCCGCAGCTGAATCCTCTTTAGGAGACGATCCTGGCGCTTGCTGGACTTTCTTGGACGCCCTGAAGCCTTCTTTACAAGAATTGAACCTCTTTCCTTGAAGTTCTTGATGAACCTATAAATTGTTGATTTAGGTGCAATCTTAGTAGCCACAATATCCTTGCCTGTGAAGCCATTTTTATGCAACGCAATGATGGCTGCACACGTTTCTTTGCAGGTTAACAATGGAAGAACAATGATTTCAAGCATCACCCTCCTTTTAACATGTCAAGTCTGCCATTCTAACCCAATCAGCCTGACATAATGATCTCCAGCCTTGTGCTCGTCAACATTCTCACCTGAGTTAACAAGATAATTACTGAAATGATCTCAGCAGGTCCTTTAATGACAGCAATGAAATGCAGTGGAAAGGTTTCTTTGGGATTAAGTTAATTTTCATGGCAAAGAAGGACTATGCAATTCATCTGATCACTCTTCATAACATTCTGGAGTATATGCAAATTGCTATTATAAAAACTTAAGCAGCAACTTTTCCAATTTCCAATATTTATGTAATTCTCAAAACTTTTGGCCACGACTGTACACTTCTTCATTTCATCGTTGTTTTGTTTAGGGGATACACGCCAGCATCGTGACACGTTTACATTAACCTACACCGACCTACGGCAGCAGGTGTTGGAAAGATCGTTAACAGTATACCGTCACTCAACCTTTTCGAACTTCTTTTTGCCCCGAAACGAAGAATGAAAACGAACTTCGTTTGAAGTATATCAGGGCCTTAAGCATCAAATATTTATACATGTATTTATATAAAGGGCTATATAAATAAAGATTTTTTTTTCTTTCACACACACACTCAGCTCAAAGATGCTACAGTTCAGAATAATCTGATAATAACACAATCTCCTCTGACTAAAGATACTCATAAACATTGCTTATAATAGTATTTCACAAAACCTTTTCATCAATAAGCCTGTGATGGAGGAATGTATATTTAAGGTTTGTGCAAATTTAATATGTGTTCTATAAACCTTATTGTTGATAATAAGTCTATAACGTTTACAGTTTTTCATGATAGCAAAAAGAGAATGGCAGTCTTTTCAGTTTTACATTAAAGATGTGCATTTGTGCATTATCTTCACTGTCCCATTCTATGAAATACATTTATTTTTTACTGAACATGGTTTTCTGTTTCATTACCAGGATTTCCTTAAAACAGTGGATATCCTTGTTTTAGAGAAAGCCGCTGCATCATGGCAAAGTTTGACAAAAGAAAACACCAGCATTTCACTTCTAAGTGCTGTTGAGAATATAAGTAGCCATCTCTCAGATGTTGATTTTATGCTTACTGAAACATCCATTGAGTTGAATAGAACAATAATAAAACAACTCATACAGAGGGAAATCAAACCTGCCAAACTCAACTACTGAGATTCTGATACCGCAGGTTCTTAAAACAACCACTTTAACCATTCTTGTCTTCAAAAATCTTCACAAAATCCTACCTAGTCATAATAGTGGGAATCTAGTTTCCCACATCAATGGAGATGTAGTTATTGTTAAGGTTAATGAAACTCTTAACAACATTTCTTTTACATTTGACATTACTGATCAGTCTTTGGGAAATCCTCAGTGTGTCTTTTGGAACTTCAATCTCGTTGTATGGGATTCCACTGGATGTGAAGTAAAGTGGAAAAACACCGGCAAGATTACATGTGAATGCAACCACACAACCACTTTCTTAATCTTAATGTTTAATCCTAATGATCACATGACATCCTAATGATAATTTATATTGGTGTTGCTATTTCTATGGCCAGCTTGATTATATGTCTGATTATTGAGACTATCGTATAGAAGTCAATGACAAGAAATGACACATCCTACATGCGACATGTCTCCATAGTCAACATTGCCGTGTCCCTGCTGATCGCAAACATCTGTTTTATCATTGAAGCTGTAATCACAGAACAACAGCAGCCAACCTCAGTGGGTCGCTGCAGTCCAGTGGTTTTCTTCATGCACTTTTTTTACTTGGCTCTTTTCTTCTGGATGTTAATGTCAGCGCTGTTGCTCTTTTACCGTACAGTCATGGTCTTGTCTCAAATGTCAGGGGCCAAAATGATGGTCATTGTTTTCGTAATCAGTTATGGTGCACCTTTGCTCATAGCGGTCATTACTGTTGCATCATCAGCTGGACAAGAAAATTATATTTTTAGAAGAAATGCATGCTGGCTGAACTGGTACGAATCAAAGGCCCTGCTGGCATTTGTGATTCCAGCTTTCACTATTGTAGTCATAAACCTTGTGGTTTTGATCGTGGTTCTGTACAAGATGTTGAGGAGAGGAGTTGGTGCCCAACCAGATGAGAAACATGCCCTTGTGGTCATTGCCAGATGTGTGGCCATTTTGACTCCTATCTTTGGTCTAACATGGGGATTTGGAATTGGAACCATGGTATCACAAGATTTAGGCATTCATGTGGTGTTTGCACTCCTCAATTCACTGCAGGTACTACTTTCTGTCTTTCAGTTTTGACTTTAAGGTTATAGTTTGTGTGCTTGATTTAAACGCAATAATTGTAATACAAATAATGCAATAATCATTATAGTCTAATATTTTAATAATCCATTCTAAATAGTTCAAAAGTTATGAAAATAAAATTAAAACACATTACAACTAGTATTATTTACTTTTAATATTTTCCTCATATATTTGTATCACTTGTGCAGGGATTCTTTATTTTGGTGTTTGAAATGCTTTAAGACAGCAAGGTATGAATATTGGTGCATGACAATTTGACAAACCATTTAGTCAGAATCATTTTATTAAAATTATTTAAGAGTCATTCAGTACTTCTTAAGTGCTTTAACCCATTTTGTCATATACTGTTGCAGATCCAGGCTCTGGCAGGGAGACTGTCACTAAGCAACCTTACCAGCTCTAACCACATCAGGGTAAATACTAACAAAACCATGAATATGATCCATGAAATCTTCCTTATGATAGATTTGCTCAGTAGATAACAGTAGTGCTCAGCTGATATCATAAATATCTAAATTACAGAGTACTAATGCAGGACCATCATCTTCAAGTGGACTGGATTTCTGTTTATATAAAAAAAGAACAGCATACAACATGAATAACAACAACAACAAACAACAAGAAAATAATTAACATCTAATGTCCATATAAGCACCTTCTCAAGCACCTTCTGGCACTTGCAGTGTCTCCAAAGTGCAGAGGTGTACCTAACAGTGCTCTTCTCTAAGATCACAATAATTTCATTTTTAGAGGCCTCAAGTCGCTTTGTAGATTTATACACAAAATTTCTGATAACAGCATATCATTATATGCAACCTGCAACTTGTTAAATTTAGCTGGCACTTGTCCACCGAGGGACTTTTAATGAAGAGTCGCAATGTGTCATTATATGCAACCTGCAACTTGTTAAATTTAGCTTTACTGTAACTGCACCACAAGTGGGCAGTATACAGTGGAGTGCAATAGGCTTTAAACGAAGCTATTTTGACAGTACACTATTTTCTATTTTTGATCAGTACACATGCTAAATTTATGAACAAGCATGTTAGCTTGTGCATACAGTTTACAATACTGTCTCTGAATGTCTCACACACACACACACACACACACACACACACACACACACACATATATATATATATATATATGAAAGCTCACAATTTTGGTTAACTATTAAACTGGTCTTAATATCATTTGTGTGGAAACATATTTTAAGAAATATACAAATATCTATTTGCAGATGTGTACAACTTATCTAGAGCAAGCGTTATCTCAACCGCATCTTCAACCAGCTCCAGTGGCTGAGATTCTTTTTTATGAATGCATAATCAGCAACTTCATAAACTATAATCTATTTTATTAAAAGTTACACAGCTTTTCCAAAAACACTTCCTAAACTGCAACTATGTAAACTGCATGGAAAAATGTACAGATTTGATATTTAATTAAGGATACATTTTATAACAATGGCGTGAATGGATGGGTCTTGCTGTCCAGTTGGTATTGTTATGTTTATTACACTGTTCTGTTTACAAAATAAACAAATTATTTCACTGATAATGAAATGCCTCTATTGTTTTGTTCATTTTCAAAATAGATCATCCTCCTTTGCATCAATGCAAAATTATAAAATTTTTAAAATGATACCTGTGGATCATCTAAAAGAACAACAAAAAAAAAAAAACTTAAAGAAAAACAAAAAAAAAAAACAAAAAAATTCAACCGTAAAAATCAAACTGTAAATTAAATGTTTGAACATTTCCATTGCCCTTTAAACACACAATCGATGCGGAAAATTCAGTACAGTGTTCTGTTTTTGCTGAAATTTCAAGAAATTATTAATTTTTAGAATACCGAATTGTGAAATTTACTTTATATAATTATTTTAACTAAAAAATTTTAATTATTTGGTATTATTAATTACTATTATTGGTAGTTTTAATTATTGTTGGTACTATTAATTACTTCTTTTACATGAGCTCCAATCCACAGGAGATTTTAATTTGAATGACCAAACGAATTTTGCATATGTCTACTGTGTTCCTTTCATTTTGATGAGTACACTTTTAGAAGATGATCAGTGCATTAGTCACTGGTGTGACGTCAATGCCTGAATACACTGGAAAGCATGTAAATTGTGGTGCTGCGTGTTTGTTCATACTGTTTCTCTGAATCACTTAATGAAAATTCCCCCCTCCCCCCAAAAAACTTTTCTAAACAATCTCCCTCGTGATCTGAGTACTTAAGTTGATTTCTGTACATGCACTGTTCCTATTCTTATTCTTTAACTAACAAACTGTTGCTATGGTAAACACTGGAAATAAAAACAGAAAAATGACCCATATTAAAATCAGTATGTAGGAAAGCAGATATTCTCATTCAGCTTCACCTCACAGAATGTTGCAGCTTTGAATTGAATGCTACATTGCCTTAGAATATTATAAATTGAATAGGATAAATCAATAGGAAACAAACAAATGATATGACAAAAATTATATGACAAAATTCCAGCTTACATTTTACATGGTTTCTTGAATGGAATTACTAACCTCCGTGGCATGTTTTGTAATTTTGAATGAGAATGCAAAACAGATAAATTTCCATGGACGCTTATTTAACAAACAAATGCATTTGAAGAAAATAAGACACTAATTTGCAAGTGTGTTCCCTAACAATAAATTGTTCTTAAAAACTTTACTAAAACCAAACATTAAAATAAATGCATGTATATTAAAATTATTTTCATTGAGTTTGTGTTGTGTGGGATTAAAACCATACATTAACAGTGATGTTTGTTGATTATAATGCTTTTCATTCACTAATAATCATTTTACACGTTTAATCTTTCTTTTCAAAACATTACACAACTGTCCATATTCATGTTCTCCACAACAGCCAAATAACGAGGCTCAGTGTTTTCACCTCATGCTAAATAAACATGGTCAGTGGAGATCATGTGTGTTACCGCATATTACCATAGTCGTATGTGAGTTAGTTGAGCTGGATGCGGTAGTGGTTACAACAACGGGGAAACATAACCACATTACTGGAGGTTTAAAACAACAAATGAAAGAAGATATACTAAGTTTAATATATGAAAATGATATGTCCCCTTGATCTGAGACCAAATATAATCTTTCAGATTAGAAGTAGGATTTTACTTCCATGGGCTGAAATGGACATTTTGAGTTTATTTTCAATAAATTGACAGTTCATTTGAATGGTGTCATGTATCTTTATTTATCACACGATTTAGAAGCTTGAATTGGAACAATTTCATACACCGGCCACCTGGTATTCGACATTCAGAAACAGCAGAACTTCTTAAGCCTAACAGTCTTATTTCTAAAAGTACAGCAGGTTTAAACATAAAAAGGATTTATCTAAATCTAAATCTAGCAAACATAGTTGGACATAGTATGCAGCTCTGCGCTACATTTGTTAGCCAAATCTTAATGGAAAGTCTGATGCCATGACTATTGAGTACTAACTTATCCAGGTGGCCTATGGGGGAATGTAAAATGCAAATGTGAGAGAGCTTTGTAAATTAGCTTTTACCAGCACCATTGCATTCGTCAACTTTCCTTAATTCTCATTCAGCACCACCTTTCAATCTGGAAACTTGTTCTTCACAGGGAACATGTTGTCATGACAGATAACATTGCTTTAAACTTGCTGATCATCTCTTTTAAAATGCAGATTGTAAGGTCAGTATTTTGATTCATATAATCTTTAGTTTATATTTTTTTTATAGCTAAGCAGTTAAATAAGAATACTATGGCTCTTATTTAAAAAAAAAAATCTCATCTTACAATAGATATATACTCCTATCTTACAATATATGCTGATAATTTTAATCCTCGTGTCATTTGGATTCATTAAATTAAATATTTTAAATTTAAAGGTTTTATTTTTAATCTTCAAACGACATATCATCATTTTGTATCTTGATATGTGAGATCTTTATTCTGTTTATGTGACGATTATTGAAAAAATGTCCCATGTAAATGTATTTATCTGGTGTTATTGAAGGCAGCTTTTAGCTTTGGTGAAGTTTTTTGCAGTTTGATTAAGCGAGAGATTGCATTCTTCAGTTTATTGTATTATAATATAAAATAGTTCAAATTTGTATTAACAGATATTTTTGTGAACAATTTCACTCAAGTTCAGAGAAAGGTTTCACCCTTAAGTTTTTTTCAAAGGACTAAGTTTGTGACTGTATTTTTTAAACAGTATTTTTTAAACAAAATTTTGCAACCTCCTTAGGATCAAGACACTCTCAGGTGCAGGAATGCTGCTTTTTGCTGCACTATTCGTGTTTAGCCAAGTAAGTTCATAAAGGCAGTATACAAGACAACAGATTTTATCCTGAATAATACAAATCATAAATAATAATTGCCTGACTGTCACATACTGTACCACATACTGCTCAGACTGATGATCATGCCATTGAATTCATTTTTAAACACCACAGTCATCACCTATGTGCTGCAAATTCATTTAAATGTATTGGGTATGCCTTACATTATTTTCTGTATGTTTTATAACACATACTGTAAGAATTCCATTCTTGTTGTTACGTATGATCATTTGCTTATGACTAAAAAGCAGAAGCAGAACAAAGGTACTGACTATTTTCTTCTTCTGTTACACAACAGCCTTCATATGTGGGTAAGTTTTAATTTGACCAGACACAGTCCTTTCCTCAATCTAGTTTTAAAATCCACAAACTATACAGAGTTATATCACACACAAATAAAACGTGCAGCCGATTTATAATTGTACAATTTATATGTTTTCAGGGTCCACAGAGGTGACCCATTGGGCAGAGGTCATGATTGAGGGGAATAAAACCTTAAATGTTGCAGTCCAACTGCCTGGACTTATAGGGACTTCTCTGGATACAACGGGGGTAACTATCACAAACGCTGAAATAGCAGCAGGTAAGTTAAATCTACCATGATGAGAGTAATGGTTTATTCTTTCTGAGACAGCTTTTATTCTGCTTTTATTCACAAGTCTATCTGTATCAAAACTGTTCAGGATAGATATTAATGAACATTAAAAAGGAATAGGATAAGGCTTTTATGCACAAGGATTAAAAGCATAAAAATACCAGTTTGACAGATTACATTTAATTTACAGAATAAATATGCTTTATATATATATATATATATATATATATATATATATATATATATATATATATGTAAATGTATTTATATATGCGTATTAATATGCGTATATGTTAATATATGTTTGTTGTAGAGTGTGAGATAATTGGCCAAAATTCAACCTGCTGGTGTGGTACAGAATTTGTGTGGAGCAATCTTGTGTGCGACAGTGTAAATAAATGCTGCAATGTGGAAAAATGTGTGGCAAATATATCACAGTACACACCTCTGTGTCTGCCCAAAATGAATGGTAAGTTGTCAAAAGTAGTTCAAATTTAGGTTAAGTCAGTAATATAATTTGCACATGTGGAATTCTGGACAAACATTTATGATCATTTCAATGCTGCAATCCCACAGTTTCACTCATTGGCATGCTCACTGGGAGCAACACAACAGTCGAAAGCATGGTACGTGTACATCTCCTGATTTGAGATGATAATAATTAATCTGTAAGAAATTAATAATATAATATTAAATATGTAAGAGATAATGTACAGTCAGCAGGTCACTATAGCAAAATAAAAACCCACACAGTGATCAAGACACTAAGACATAGGGATTTATTTTGCAATGATGACAGACCTAAAGGCCATACGTTATCCTGCTTATTACATGGCTACACACCACATAAAGAAAGACATGGAACCTAAATGTTGTTTTGAGATGAATTTTATGAAGATTAATAATTTTTTTGTTGTATGCTATCTTAATGCTTACACTAAAATTACAAAAGTCCACTTAAAAATACAGTACAAATGGCCTAGCAACATCTTTTGTTTCGAATCAGTGGAACAGAGCTTGAGTCAAACTAGCCAAGCCATGTGATTTCTTCAAATGAGGCATTGTTATGTCATACTCAATCTAGTTTTAAAATCCACAAACTATACAAACTATACATTTCAACATTCTGATGGTTCGCTACCAGATGGCTCTGATCTGGTAAATTGATGAGTGTTTAATGGTTTAAATTGGTCTCTGGTCAGTTGTATAATGTGGGTTCATTTATGTGGGTTAATAAATTTAAAGAATTTGGTCACATTTGCAATTTTATGCAAAAGTAAAAAGAAAAGAAAATATAAAAAAAACTGAGTCTGTGAAAAGGGTCTATATGAAAGGCATAAAAGTAGCATTAGTTACACATCAAGTCAAGTAGAGAGAGAGTCATGTAATAAAGTAATATGATATTTCTGAAGTGTGAGGATTATGTAATCCTAAAAATGCAAAAGTTATTTATTCATTTATGACAAAGCTCTTACTCATCATCCTAACACATTTGCTTTTCAGTTGCTGGGTGCTTTTAATGTGCTAAATGGCTTCAACTCACTGATTGTCCAAAACACCATGTGAGATCTTCTTCTTATCATTTTAATTTTATTTTACATTTTTAGCTGAAATTAAGTCGAGTAATAAAGACTTGGAATACTCTTTATTATTTTAATTTCTTCTTTGATGCCATCTTCAATGATTTCTAACCAAGAACTTCATGTTTCTTCTCTTTTATCACACAGTCTCACAGGGTTAAATACATACGCTCACAATTTCACAGTGTCTCTTAGTTCTGTGTTTGCCACCTCCAAAGTTCAAAGCATAATATCTACACTGTTGATGGATCCCTACATTTACAGTCTCAGTGTTAAGTCTCTAGGTAAAACACTGCACCAGTATTTTTAGTCACTTGTTCAATCTATCCAGCCATTCCTACCCAAATTTTTACCACCACAGTATTTTCTTATCTTTTGCAGGCATGGTATACATGGAGGCACCTACAGGAAAAGTGTGTTATAATTCAAGACAACAACTGAACTGTACCAGTATCGAAGTTATGAGCAAGTGCGTGTGGCAGATGTCCAGAGGTAATGAGGACCCAATGATTCTGGGACCAGGAAGTGAAATACAGCTGTCAGATAATTGTACAGAACTCTCAACAGTCACATTGCTGAAGACAAATGGATACTGGTCAGGTGTGTTGAATGCAATCATATGAATAAAGCAGGATTCCATTTACCATGTAGTGCTAATTTATCATTTTCTTGATATTCCAGGAATATACAGCTGCCTTTTTGTTACTGGGAACATAGCCCACATGGGCATAGCACCTATTCAAATTGCACTGCTGCCAGAGGTCATTAATGTGACAAGCAATCCACAAACTGCAGATTGTTCTGGACCATCACCAACCAAAGTTAGCATCTCATGTTCCATCGAAAACAGCACTGAAACCTACAAAGTCATGCTAAAACTCGGAAGTGTGGAAATTGCACCAATTAAAGAAGGTAAGGCTATAATTATATTATAAATCTCACATTCGATGGAACGTGAAGCTGACTTTTTATTATCCAGAGCAAATGATCAATTGAGTCTGCAAGTCGCATAAGGTTTATATTATTTTTATGTAAACATAGAATTTTAATAGTTTTTATAATTATTTACTATTAGTTAATTTACATAGTATCACAAATGTAAACGTGTTTCAGCTCTAATGAAAAATGAAAAACCCTCATTCATGAAGTGCAAACTTCAAAAATGTGCCTTGCAGTGGCTCCAAAAAGGAGTTGGATATAGGTCACACTTTAAAATGAATGTATGTCATTTCATTAGAATAAAGTCAAAATAAAAAAAGACTCTTAAATGATAAAATATATAACTATAGGCTACTGTAAAAAAAAAATCATAATAATGATAGATAGATAGATAGATAGATAGATAGATAGATAGATAGATAGATAGATAGATAGATAGATTAATTTTATGAGATCTATAAATTTTTAAGATACTTTTGTTACATATGTTACAAGAATATTGTACTTATCCATAATTGGAAGTGAACACAGATAAAAAATGCTACCCATTTTTTGCAGAAAACAATGGAATCATCAAGTATACAGCAGAATTCCCTGTTGATTGTCAGGCAGTAGGCAAACCAACTTCACTTGAGGCCAGTTGCACTTTAGAGAACTCTTTGAATCAGCTGCGAAATCGCACAATAAAAGTACCAATCATTTACCGTAAGTACTGAAAGTCATGTTTTACTAATGCAAATGTATGCCATTGTACAAAACCCCTTGGTGATTGGTAAAGTCAAAAAAAATATATATATATATATATTTGGATGATTCATTTGTTTGTTTGTTTGTTTTTATAGCCAGTGACCTGTTTTGTGCAGAGGAACAAATTGCAGAGAGAATATGGCCAAAAACAAAGAATAATGAAACAGCCACTATAGATTGCACTGCGCCTGGGAGAGAGGGCTCAATGAAACGCAAATGCACTGGACAAACATGGGGTGAAGAAGTCTCTCTGTGTGTTAAATCAGTCCTGAATAGTGTTGCTTTGCAAGCAAAGGTATGCAAATCTAGAAGAGGTGACTGATGCTGTGTGACTTAAAACTTGAAGACATAAATATGGCATCTGAACTGTGCCTTTAATGTGGAAATGTCTATTTTTTATCTCTCTCCAGGATTTTGAAAAGGGACTTGGAGCAACACAAGAAGTCGCTCAGTTTATCTTTCAGAGTTTGAAAAATAACACAGCTGATGAGGGCGAGAACACTTTTGGTGATGTCAAGGCTGCAGTTTCTGTTTTCCTAACAATGAACAAGGCATCAGTAAACATGCCACTAGGCGAGAACCTTCTTGCAGTAAGCATTTCAACCATTTCACTCACTTTTGATATATATATATATATATATATATATATATATATATATATATATATATATACAGTATATATATATAGATATATATATATATATATATATATATATATTATTATTTTTTTTATTTTTTTCGTATATTAAAATAGAATTTCATCATGTTACAGTCATGTTACAGCTCAGGCTCTAACATTATCAAAATGGTTAACATATTTGCAGTTACCAGTTACAGTAAAAAAAAAAAAAAAAAAAAAAAAACTGTTCTCTTATAGGATTTCATTGACTCGGCCAGCAGCATGCTGAACGTAACCTGGGAAGTGGGAGACAAGGAAGAGACCAGTTCACTGGCTACACAATATCTGTCATCCGTTGAAGGCCTCGTGAAAAACATCCGAATAAATGCCACTGAGGGCTACAACTCCTCAAACATTCAGCTTCAGATCTGCCGAAACGGCAGTTCTTGCAACAGAACCGTTTTCAATGTTGACGTTGAGCTGAATGCAACAGCAGATATGGTGAAAACAGTAGGATTACAGAGTTTGGCCAACCGCCTGCCAAAACTGGGCTATGAGAATGCAACGTTTCCTAGCATAGTCGTATCCAGCACAGTTGAGAACAACACTCAGGCGTCAGTGAATATCAGAATGGCTTTTCCAAATGAACAGGGCGCCAGTGCCAAGATGACCTGCGTGTTCTGGAACGTCACTGAGCTAAGATGGTCAAATGAGGGCTGCGAATTTGTTAAAGGGCCCGGGAACCTTGCCTACTGTGAATGCAACCATCTCACCTCCTTCTCCATGCTCATGTCTAAGCATGCAGTAAGCATGCCTTTTCTAGATCAGCTCACGTACGTCGGACTGGGAGTCTCCATATGTTCTCTAATAGTCTACATCATCATCGAGTGTTTGGTCTGGAGAGCCGTAGTCAAATCCAACCTCTCCCACTTCCGGCACACTGCTCTCCTCAACATCGCTCTGTGTTTGCTTTTGGCAGACTGCAGCTTCTTAGCTTCCTCCTTCCCATCAATCCTAAATGAAACCCTGTGCCTTGTTTTGGTGGTGGCGAAGCATTACTTCTTCCTTGCGATGTTCTTTTGGATGCTGTGTCTGAGTGTCATGTTGGTCCACCAGCTCATTTTCGTCTTCAGCCATATCGGGAAAAAGATGTACATGATCCTCGGATTCACCATTGGCTACGTTTGTCCGACAGTGACTGTGGCTGTTACATACGTGTACTACGACCAAACACGTGACATCCCATACTACAGCTCTAAAACCTGCTGGCTTACCTATAAGTCAGCCATGCAGGGATCCATCCACGCATTTCTCTTCCCAGTTGGGACCATCGTGCTGGTGAATTTGTTTTCCATGGTGGTGGTCATTGCAACTGTTTTAAAGCCATCTGGAGCTGAGAGCAACAAAAAGGGAGACAAAGATGCGGCGAAAAGCATCATCAAAGTGATTATGTTTCTCACGCCTGTTTTTGGTGGGACTTGGATTCTGGGGCTTTTTGTGTTTCTGATGGACGACTTCACACAGTTTATTACATATGTAGTGCATTACACATTCACCATTGTCAACTCTCTGCAGGTATTTACATCAGTCTTTACATGCAAATTATAACACTTTAAATAGTACAATAGATGTATTAAATTATTTATACCTGATTCCTCTGTATCATCTATACCTTCTAGGGCTTCTTCATCTTGTTGACAGGATGTTTTGCAGAAAAAAGGGTATGCACTGAAATTTACATTACAGCTTTTTGTATAGTTAGTGCCACAGGACACTCACATGTTTTTTTTGTTTTTTTCAGGTCCGAGATGAAATACTGAGAATAGTTCTGGGGGTAAGTTCTGGGGAAAACATAAAATTCTTAATTAAAAAAAAAAAAAAAACATGATTAAAAATATAAAACTGTGATTTCCTTCCATCAGAAATCAGCAAAGGAGCAAGGAACAGTAACAACCACAAAATAAATGATCCATACAAGTAAATGCACACAGGGTAAGTGTATGGATATACCTTAATTGTCTTGTTTGATTCACAACCAAGAGTGTTTATGTAAGGGAAAATTCTAGGCAAGCCACATTTATTTATATAGTACTTGATACAATACAGATTGTTTCAAAGCAGCTTCAGAGTAATAGACAGGAAAAAAGCACATCCATTCCAGCTGTAAAGCAGCTCTACAAAAGACAACAGTGCCATTATTCAGCCCAGTTTATTTCAAATATTGATTTAGTTCAATTCAGTAGCGATGTCAATGTTGAAAAGTTAATCAATTCTGAAACAAATTCAATTAAGCTGTAAAGCAGTGAAAGACAATAGTGTCATTATTCAACTCAGGTCGGTCAATGTTTATTCAATTCACTTCCATAACAGAGTCAGTGTTCATCAATTATTAAACAACTTCAAAGGCATCTCTACAGAAGACAATACAAATTCTTAAGAAATTTCCTTAATAAATTTTCTGTTTCCAATTTGCATTGCAGAAGGAACATGTAAAACATGACAGGATATTGATCCACCTCTGAACCCACAGCAGCAACAAAAATAGGAGAGGGAGCGCAACTGTTTGGTGAAGACCTAAAAGTACTTATTGTACTTTAAAAGACTTAGCATCTATGGAACAAAGTGTAGGCTGTGGTCATCCCTTTTTATTTACTGAATAACATTAGGAACAAACAGTGAGAAATAGATTTAAAAAACATTGATTTTCCTGATTCTGTTTTTAAAAGAACAAAAGTGCTGCTGTATATATGTAGCAATTATCTATAGTTTTCTACCCTGATTGTTGTTGTCTTTTATTTAACACTGTTCTACACGTCTTATAAAGATGTATCTCTATGCAATGTAAAAAGTGGTCACCTACTTTGGTTGTAAGCTGATTAGTTTTAGCTCTGCTTCTATTTTGCAAAACATAAGGAACTATGACATCAACCTCTATGTACTATTTAGTAATTCTGACTAAATATCTGAAGAACCAAAGTTAATTTAACACATCTTAAGCACTCTACTTGAGCTTGACATATTTTTTTTAGTTTTTTCTCTTGTTAGACCTATTTCCTTGTTTCTTGTAAAGGGATATGGAAAATTGAGAGACAAGATTGTTAATAAAGATGTTTACTGTAAGATGTTTCATCAATAAAATACTTTGCTTATCAAAGAGTGATGTTATTCAGATGTCAAATATGATGACATGGTTTAGTTCTGCCTGTAGATCACAGCTATAATGGCGACAGTAAGAGCTATAGTTCCTGCAGCACCACCGATCAGAACTCCCAGAATTCCTCCATCAATGTGCTGTTTCTCACAGGTGTCTCCTGTGTACACAATGGCCTGTCCAGAGACACACCTGCAGAATGCATATAACTGTCACCATATAAACCACACAAACAAAAGCCATTTTTTATTCTTAAACAACAAACTCTGCCTTTATCCTTTGGCTGCTCCTGTTAGGGGTCGCCACAGTGGAATTGTTTGGCACAAGTTTTATGCCAAATGACCTTCCTGATGCAACCAGGTGAAGCAACTCCTGATGCAACTCGTTCAACCCAAGTGGGACACACTTCTTAAACAACAAACTGTGGTTTTATATTGAAATAAGGTGAGATAAGAGTCAGATTTAGGTGCACTAACCTGCAAGTTGCTTTCCCCTGATGTACAACACACACACCTCCATTATGGCAGGGGTTTGGCTGACATGGGTCACTGATCGCTCGTGGCTGCCGGACTTTTGGTCTGTTATAGCTTTCTTCTACAGATTGAGGGTCGTTTGAGAAGTCCGCTTTGATTGGAACTTCTGATTTTAAAAGATGTGCCAAATCTGGTTGTAAAAGATCACACTTTTAACAATTAGCAAATACACGTATCACAATAGTTATCACAATATACAGTAGTAATTACGGGGATGGTTGAAACAGTTTCACACTACATTCAGATTTTTCTGACATTTCCATTAAAGAAAATTCTAACCATCAAAATTAACAGTGATTATCAGGTCGTCGTTCTTGAGGAAGTCTCTCCTGCGGAGCTGATCGTGCGAGATGAATGTGCCCCAGCCAAACTCTGGACCTCTGTAGCAAACGCAACTTTCATCCCATTCTTCAAATGAAGTTGGTTTACTCCACCGCGAGTCAGCATCTAAGTTAGTGATTCAATGGGTTTAATTAAATCATTCAAAAATCATAAAACCTAGAGTCCTGCAAAGTGAAATAAAAGTGGAATATATAACAGAGGAATATATAGATAGATAGATAGATAGATAGATAGATAGATAGATAGATAGATAGATAGATAGATAGATAGATAGATAGATAGACGCACCAGTGGTGAAGCTTCTGCTGTTAGACATTTGAAGTGTTGTGTCTGGATTTTGGTCCATGACCGATACAGTAACTTGCCGATTCGCTGCAGGCCATTCTAAAACTGCGTCATTCTCACCAGTAAAGAGGTGAAATGTAATTCCAACAAAGTCTTCGGATGAGTTTTTCCTGCCGTTTGGATAAACATTAATTCCATAAGCGTAACCCTCAGAGTTGTAAAAACGGGAACTCTGGACTCTTTCACCGTGTGGGACAGATTTAAGGAGGTTGGTGAAGTTCTGGATCCTCCAGACAGCATTTGGGCATGATGTTTCAGTCAGAGTTATGTCATCTACAAAGATCCCTCCTGATGTTTTGTTGGAACCAACAATTCCCTGAAAGAAATACCGGAACTTTTCCTCAACATTTAGAGTGACGTGTGCAATTTTCCATGACTCGTCCCCATCCCCTGAAGAAATCAAAAAGGTGCACAGTATTTAATATATAACACATAGTAACTATATAACATATACTGTACTGTACAGTATGTATGCGGAAGACTGAAGACAATGAGTGCAGTGCTGAAAAGGGGTGGGGCTACATAGGATCTATATGTTGCATTATAACTAACCTGTGAATGTGTAAACTTTGCTGACTTTGCGAACATTTCCGGACCCATCATCCCTTCTGACCCAAATGATAAGCTGGTCACCAGGGTCTCCACTCATCCTGTAGAAGAACTCAAGGCACTGCTGGTTCCTCTTGGGGTAAAGAATCCGTGACTCCAGCAAAGCACTGTGTCCCTCAGCTTTGTTAGCGGTGTCAAACTTCATATAATAACCTGCATCTAATAACAATGAATCATAGTGTTTATGCAAAATGGCTTTAATAAATATTTGGACTTTTAATATATTGTATATTGTTGTCAAATTGTCCTTATTTAAATAAAAATAAAATAATGCTAACTAGTTTGCTAAAACAGAAGAAAATTTAAATTGCAAGAGTAACTTGTGATAGTCTTGGAAATGTTGGTTAGACTAGAAAATACTTTTTTTTTAAAGTTATATTTTACAAAATGTAAGGTAATTTCCATCAAAATTACTGTTGCCAACTTCATGCAATACATATATTTTTAAAATCCTTATTGTTAAGCCCTGACGATGATTTATTCTTTTAACTAAATTTAAGTAATTTCAACTGAAATTCTCAAAGTGTCTCCTTACCTCTGCATTGCCCTCCAAGTGTGTGGTCTTTTACATCTGAAGAGCTCAAAGTCTGAACCCAGTCAGCATCATCCTCATCATACTGAATCATTCCACAAATGTTGATCTGCTCAAAGGCACATTGATCCAGAAGAGTGAGGAATGCACCTGAAAGAAACCAAGTCGATATGGCAGTACTGCAAGTATGGAATGTTTATGTTTTATTGGCTTTTCAAACATGCACAAAATATGTCCATGTTTGTAAGAGGTAGTTGTTGCATTTTCTAACTTACTGCATTCATACATGCGATTCAGTCTCTCCAAATCAAGAGCACTGAAGTCTAAGCGCTGTCCTATTATGTTATTGAAAGCAGGGATGGTGGTGGTTATGGTGGGAATATCAGGGTCCTTGTTGAAAGACAGAGGTCTGTAGTGCATGATGGACTCATAATCATAGGGCGTGTTTAAGTCAGTTATAAAATCATCCTCATACTTATTGAAATTGTGCTCCTTTCCTGCACAAATGAAGGTGAAAATAGAAAAGTGCATATTTTCCATCCTTCCTCAATAATTTTGCAATGCAATGCACAAATCTGCATGAGCTATAGTGAGCAACATATCAGAAGATAGATTATTATAATAGATGCAATAATAACCTGGAATGATCTGATCCCACCAGATATGAACATAGTCATCCCTGTCTGAACGAGACTGCTCATGGTAGAAACCCAGTGCATGAAGAAGTTCATGTTCTACAATGGCCTTGGTGTCACATCTGTCTCCTATAGAGACGTTCTGCCCTGTCTTTAAATCTCCGACAAATGACCAACATCTGTTACCATGACAAAACAAAGAAATATGTGATATTAAAAATGTGACATTCCAACTTTCGTGACATATCATAAAAGACGAATCAATAAATGTGACATTCCAACTTTCGTGACATATCAGACAGGCTGAATTTTACTTACCCATCCAGCTTTGTGAAAGAAATGTAGGTGCTCTCTCCTTCATAGGGCTTAAAGTCCACACAAGATTTAAGGCGATACATTTCAAATGCTTGAAGAATCACTCCTTTTGCATTAAGATCTAAACAAGTGAAGCTTTATGAATTTTCTCATCTTGGAAATCATTTTGCTGATTTTGCATTTGCTGTAATAGAAAATAATCTCACCCAAACTATCTGTAAGGATGTATGGAATGGGAAACTCCCATCTTGCTTTTTTATCTAATATTGCATTTCTTCGTGGCTGGGAGATAAGAATCCATTTTAGGAATGATCAAAATAGTGATGATGAGACTGAACAGTAAATACGATACAATAAAATAAAAGGCAGTAGAGATTTGAACAATGGATTTTTTTTCTGAAAGGAAAGACTTACATCTCCAGCAATATCTCCTTCAAACAAATCTCTTTGGGAATCTGAATGTATAAAATATTATCTTATTGAAATGACAAATACAATGGATATAATACAGATTTTAATGCACAGAGTATACTTATGTAAAGCATATAAAGTTTGTCAAACTTCGCTACTTTTAGTATACAAATACATTTTTTAACTGACCTAAATTGATTTCAGGAATGTCCTCCCGTAATTCACCTGCATCTGCATCCTCACCTAACATTTAATAAAGCATAAATATCTGTAAGAGTCTCTACAAATACTATAGATAACATTTAAATTAACATGATCATTAAAATATCCAAAGTGTTGTACCATACTGAGTTGGAAGGGCATGCGCCTGCAAGGTAGATTGATTAAATTAGATTAATATATTTACATAGGTTGCGTTTGCTTTACCATAGTTCAGTCTGTTCAGTCACAGTTACCCTTTTTTTTCCATTTAAAAATATCAGTAATTAATGAAGTTTGAAATACCTTGAGTGTGAGAAGTACTATGAAGGAAGTGATTCTCCACACGGAGTCCATGTTAACTCAGCGAGACGAGAACAGGGTTTAACGCACTTATACAAACATATCAATAAAGTCAGAATTGGAGTGGAACTTTGATCTGAAAACTAAAGACAATTACCAGGTGAAGTGACACACGTTGAAGGTGTTATTTACTGGCCTGTCACATGTATAGTGAAGTGTCTGTATACTGCTTACATCAGCTCTTCTTTATCTATTTTAGCTCTTCTCTATCTTTATCTTTTTTTTATTTGTATCCATATTTATGTCAACAGTATCAGGAGTTAAATCAATCAGAATGGTTAGGGTTACGCTGTTACAAAAGAGTCACTCATATCATTTGATGAGCAACGAAGCACTAAATGTAATTTAGACTTAATTGGCCATATTTGAGCAGCAATGCTGTATTTAATAGGCAATGATAAAAACTGGAATATTAGGAAAAAACACATTTTTATGCTTGAAATGTAAATGAAAATATGTAATGAAAATAATAACAGCCATAAAGACATGTTTCTGTATTTAAATTAATATAGTGGAATTTATTTGGCAGACCACAGTTTTTGTTTAAAGTACAAAGGCTTATATGTAAATGAAACTTTTTAATATCTGATCTGCAAATGTATAGGTTATAAGTTTACTACAGGCCAAGATATGGAGATCAGCATAACCTCAGCCCTGAAACATTGGTGAATACAGTCATATCATATCAGGGAGATTTCAGATAAGATTAAGATATTATCATATCATTAACATTAAAGTCCACTAGAAAACAAGGTTAAACTAGAAGGGAGAGGCTATTATGTGAGTCTAGGAGAGCATACGTCTAAGTGGACGTCCATGACATGTGGAGTCCCACAAGGCTCAATTCTTGCACCGCTCTTGTTTAGCCTGTATATGCTCAAATAATGAGAAAGAACCAAATTGCCTATCACAGCTATGCTGATGATACACAGATTTACCTAGCCTTATCGCCAAATGACTACAGCCCCATTGACTCTCTCTGCAAATGTATTGATGAAATTAATAGTTGGATGTGCCAGAACTTTCTTCAGTTAAACAAGGAAATAACTGAAGTAATTGCATTTGGAAACAAAGACGAAGTTTTCAAGGTGAATGCATACCTTGACTCTAGGGGTCAAACAACTAAAAATCAAGTCAGGAATCTTGGTGTGAGTCGGGAGACAGACCTTAGTTTCAGTAGTCATGTCAAAGCAGTAACTAAATCAGCATACTATCATCTAAAAAAAATTGCAAGAATTAGATGTTTTGTTTCCAGTCAAGACTTGGAGAAACTTGTTCATGCCTTTATCACCAGCAGGGTGGACTATTGTAATCGTCTCCTCACCGGCCTTCCCAAGAAGACCATTAGACATCTGCAGCTCATCCAGAACGCTGCTGCCAGGATTCTGACTAGAACCAGAAAATCTGAGCATATCACTTCTCAGGTCCTTACACTGGCTTCCAGTTACATTTAGGATTGATTTTAAAGTACTTTTACTCATTTATAAATCACTCAATGATCATGGACCAAAATATATTGCAGATATGTTCACTGAATATAAACCTAATAGAGCACTCAGATCATTAGGATCGAGTCAGTTAGAAATACCAAGGGTTCACACAAAACAAGGGGAGTCTGCCTTTAGTTACTATGCCGCCCGCAGTTGGAATCAGCTTCCAGAACAGATCAGATGTGCTAAAACATTAGTCACATTTAAATCTAGACTCAAAACTCATCTGTTTAGCTGTACATTTATTGAATGAGCACTGTGCAATGTTCGAACTGATTGCACTGTATCTTACGTATTCACTGTATTTTATGTAAAATCATTTTCTATTTTAACTGTTTTAAATTCATTTTAAATAAGTCAATTTTTAAATCATTTTCAAAGTTTTAAAATTACTTGTTTTTTCTTAGTTTTTTAATTATTTTTCTTCATGATTATTTTACTTTCTTTTATGTAAAGCACTTTGAATTACCATTGTGTACGAAATGTGCTAAAAAAATAAAATTCCCACTTTACACCTTGCATGTAGGTGTGTCACTTCAGAAGCCAGTGCAATATGTAACAAAACCTTACTGTTCACTGCATTAAAATGACAATTTGACAAACAAGTGTAATTTAAGACTTTATTGAGAGCGCTTAAAAACAGAGCGAGTATATTAAACACAGATTTTTCGCAGTATGACTGTCATACTTCCATTTTAAAAATGTTTTAACTGACGTTCTCCACTATGCACACAGCTTTCTCTCTTCAGACTTCAGAATTTGACACCTGTTTCAAGAGATTAAAAAAGTAAATTCTCTCATATGATTTCTTAAATATATCATATTCATTTATCAAACAAGTGATATTTCCTAATTAATTATTGGTAGATCAAAAGGTTGGTAGTTAAACCAATAAGCACTTAATTATGTAAGTCCTTTTGATCAATAAGAATAAAACTGCTATATTTACCATAACTGAGCACAGACTTATTGGCCTCAAACCTTCGGTGCAACTGGAACTTCACTGTTTATCAGGCTTGTTAAGTCTTCAAAGAGACACACAAAAAAATATGTTAGACAATAACAGTATTAATGTCTAAGACAGAATGTGACAGTCAGTGTAACATACCCTTAAAGTCAACAAAGACAATGAGGTCATCATTTTTCAGGTAATTCCGTCTGCGCAAGTCGTTGTGTTTTATGAAACTCCTCCATCCCAATGAATCGCCTCGATAACACTGGCAACTTGGGTCAAAGGTCCCAACATTTCTTGGATTGTCCCATATTAGTTTGTCTCCACTGACTAGGGAACAGGAAGACAAAAAGGATGTGCTGTTGTTGTTGTTGTTGTACTTTAATCACAATACAAATCATCATAACTCTTAGTATACCTGTGCTCATGTCAGTAGTGAGGCTACGAGCAGAGGACATCCTCAGCTTAATGTCTGGATCCTGGTCCATCACCACTATGGTGGCCTGGCGGTTCACAGCAGGCCACTGCATCACAATGTCATTGTCACCACTTGCCAGATGGAAGTACAGACCAGTGTAGTTGCCCGTGTAATCAGAGTAACCAGACAGTGGTCGTACTTGAATGCCAAAACCATAACCCTCAGAACTATAGAAACGAGGGCTGTTCAGCACGGTGTTGTAGTCTGCTGTTTTCAGGATGCTCGAAAAGTTCTGGATGCGCCAGACAGCGGCAGGGCAGTGCGTTTCCGTAAGGCTGATGTCATCGATGAATATGCCTCCTCCAGAGTTAGCGGGGTCTCCTCTTACTCCCTGGAATGCATAGCGGAACTTTGCCCCTATTTGCATCGGCACATGAGCAATTTTCCAAGTTTTGTCTTCATCAGCTGGGGGAGGAAAACCTTTTGTTATCACCACATTAATTTTATGATAAGCGATTACATAAGGGATCATTTACGAGATAGTAAATGATTAAGCATGTTGTTTTGATTATACACAATAAATAAATGAATAAGTGGACTTTGAACATTGATTTAAAATTATTTTACAATCTTGCATTTATCATATCTTAAAGCTTTCCTGCAGTACACATTATTGATAACAAAGGTAACAAAGCAGGGTTTTCACAGCAATGCCAAATAAGAGCCATTTTTGGTTACCCCAAGGATCTTTCAGTTCTTAACAGTTACCCTGCATCTGAATATGCCTACTTGTAAACTATATAGTAGGTGAAAAACAAGTTGCAGCCGAATAGTATGTCCAAATTCATAATATTCATAAATCAGAAGACAAAAATATTGAGATGACTTAATATTTATTATTTTTAAACTACATGTAGTACCTACTATTCAGTATGCAATTTCAGATGCACCTTTGGAAAAAAAAAATCTTTTTAAATAATCTTTTTTTTTTTTTTACTATAAAGAACCAATGTTAAAATTCCATGGATATTAAAGGTTCCTCATAGGCTACTAGTAGTTCAAAAAGGCAAATGATTACCCCAGACCGTAAGGAGTTTCTTTAATTTACGCACGGTTCCTGTTCCATCATCCATCTTGGCCCAAATTACTAGCCTGTCCTTTACACTTCCTGTCATCTTGTAGAAAAATTGGAGGCATTGCATCTTCCTCTTTGGATACAGGATGCGGGACTCGAGGAGAGCAGACTGCTCTAAATTTCCAGTGGAGGTGTCAAAGTGCATAGTATATCCTAAATCTAAAAATCACAAGGCAAGAATGTGATTAAACTGGTCAGACCGCAGCCATTTCGAGAAATGGTACTTTTCAGGTGATTGAGATTTTTAACCTCTGCATTGTCCACTGAGTGTATGGTCCTCGGAGCCAGGAGAGCTTTTAAGATGGACCCAATCAGCATCGTCAGTGGAACTCTGTATCATCCCACAAATGTTTATGTTTTCAAAAGTGCATTGGTCCAGCAGGGTAAGAGAAGAGGCTGAAGCAAATAAATAATAATTGAATAAACAATTTTTTTCATACATTTACATCTATATATATATATATATATATATATATATATATATATATATATATATATATATATATATATATATATTATATTATATTAATATCATTAACGTACAGCAGTTGTACATTCGATTCAGTCTGACAATATCCATCTCACTAAAGTCCAGGTATTGCCCTATGATGTTAAAGAACTCTGGGATGTTGGTGGTGATGGTAGGAATACTGGGGTCTTTGTTGAAAGCAAATGGACGATAATGCATGACAGATTCATAGTCATATGGAGTATTTAGATCTGTGACAAAACTATCATCATATTTGTTGAAGTTATGCTCCATGCCTAGAAAACAAAAAAAATATGTGATATATGAAAGGCACAAAATTGTAAGATTAAGTAATGACTATTACACAGCAAATGACACTAAACAAACTAACCTTCAGTGACCTGATCTAGCCAGATCTTCACATAGTCATCTCGGTCCTGGCGAGACTGTGTATGGTAAAAGCCCAGGGCATGCAGCAGTTCATGCTCAATCACGGCTTTATGATCACAGCCAGGCCCCAGAGAAAGCACCTGCCCATTCTGTAGATCTCCAACATATGACCAGCACCTGCCACCAATTGCAAGTCTTGTTAGTGTGATTTGTTTATAATAGAAGACTTGATATGTTTTCTGCAAAATTCTGTGTGAACCTGCTTATGCTCAACATTAATATGCTGGTGTTATAACAGAATTTGTTTCCAATGGCTGGCTTCACACATACCCATCTCTCTTCTCAAATTTGATGTATGTCTTCTCGCCCTCGTAAGGTTTGAAATCAACACAGGACTTTAGACGGTACATTTCAAATGCCTGATAAACAGCACCTTTTGCATTAAGGTCTGTGTAAAAAGAAAATAAGTTATCCATATCATCATAATAAAAATACAAATTTGTCAGTTTCCGTTTTTGTACTTGATTTGGAAAGCAATTAAAAAATCACCTACCCAGGCTGTCAGACAGAATGTATGGAATAGGGAACTTCCATCTGTATGTTTTGTCAATAAGACCAACACGACCAGGCTGTAAAGAGATATAGATTTCAATAGACCTTTTCAAAATCAACAATAGATACTGATACATATAAGAAGATAAGAAGATTTTAGCACATGCAAAAAAAAAAAAAAATAAATAAATAAATAAAATATATATATATATATATATATATATATATATATATATATATATATATATATATATATATATATATATATATATATATATATATATATATATAGCATTGATTATGTACTTACAGGTATGGCAATGTCTCCCTCAATCAGCTGGGTTTTTGCTCCTAACAAACAAGATAAAAGTGACATTTTAATAATGTTTTAATTAAGTTGCTCAATAATTTGTAAGTTAATCCAAACCTAAAGTATTTCTTTGAATATACAGTAGCATTAAAATTAACTTTGTTGCCTTTGTTGTGTAATGTAATATATAAAAGTTAGATATAGATTACCAAGATTGATGAAAGGGTTAAAATCGGGTTCATCTTCAACCTCTGTAGAAGAAATAGTGTTATATAACTATTAAGATAAACTGAATAAAAATTCATTATTTACAGTAATTAATTAAAATCAAAGTCTTACCATGAATACGAGTTGAAACTGGAATCTGAAAGTCATGGAAGGAATAGGGTTAAATGCTTTATCAAAGTTAAATAAAAAATTTAAATATCATTTACTCACAGCATGAAGTGCTGCAGCAAGCACTGTAAAGACGAGCAGCCTTGGTAAAAGCATCCTGACAATATGTGGGGTATAAGAAATTGTCATTGCTTAAATTATATGAAGAGAACTTTAACCTTTGACCATGTTTATTAGAGGAATGGCTTTGAAGTGTCTCACTGCTGACAGTACTATTATAACCCGAGGAACATATGTCTCAGTGTTAGCAAATTATGTGCAGTTTACAACGCTTATGCAACAATGCAGCCCAACATATTGAAAATCAGCTCAAGCAATCCATATTCTAGTAAATGCTTCTGTAACCTACTGAATGAAAACAAAAAGAACTGGGCTATTTATAAAGTACAGAAAACAGAAATCCTAGGTCTGTATTAGATCAATCAAGTTGATAGCAAAATAAGTGCTAAAATTGGGGTAAAACTTTGGCAATACAACGCTTTTAAAAGCAAAATGGGTGATTTTAAATGGATTCAATTAACACATGATAAAGTAGCTTCATACATGTCTTTTGATTCATCAAAAGCGACTCGAATCTTTTGAATCAGTTTAAGATTCGAACAAAGAGTCAAAACAAAGAGTCGTTCACAACCTTTATTAAAAACGTTAAAATTGCTCAACAAATGTACTAACAGCCTTTACGTTTTCAGAATTCTTTGGTACAATTTCTTTCATCGCTCTGTACGATCTGACATGATGAATCGAGCCAACGACATGACCAGTGTTTTTGACCAGTGGATCCTCCTCCGTGAAAATCTGTCTCGTTTGTTTAGTTAACTGGTTTTCAAACCGGTCCTGCAAGCACCTTCAGTAGCACCTCACATTATCTGACACACCCTTTTCAGGTCTTTCGGTCTACGTTTTTATACAGTCTATGGTCTAATGAGCTGATGAGTTGAATCAGGTGTGAAGGATAAGGGAGACACAGAAAATGTGCGGTGCTGGGGGTGCTCGCAGGACCGGTCTGAAAACCACTGGTTTAGTTAATTCGTTGACGAGATTCCCAATGCTTATAGTTTCGCCGGTTCGAATCCTGTTCAACTTCAGAGTTCAGACTCTGGACAAGATTCTTAACTCTGAATTGATTTGTTCACTGAAGGGGCGTGTTCTTTCAGTCAGTCTGACAAATGAAACGCTGCTTCAACAGCCCGCACTCGAATGCTATTGGCTCGCGTTGCAGTCTGTCATTAAAAGCAAGAAAGCAGGGATGTGTTTTCAAAACGAATCATTCCTTCGACGAATCATTCAATTAAAAGATTTGTTTAAATCAACGCGTTTTCCACACGGATCCAAATTCAGCAGGATATTTGACTCTGAGTCGAGTCGCGGTCAGGATGAGGCTCCTCCTGCTCAGCTGAGACTCGATGTAACTTTAGCCCAGCTAACGTCGATGTGACTCTTTCAGCTGACACTGGTCAAGAGGATATATGAATGGTCCAAGTCAACGTCGGGTAACTTAAGTCATAAGAAATTACTTTTTACAAGCTGTTAGACACCTTGCCATAGCAGTGGCTTATATGCTAATAGTAAACAAGCTGGTCTTTGTCACTGGTTTCGCTATTGACAGCCACTTCCTATCTTGTCACTGATTTTCATAAAGTTTTTGCATATTTTTCTAATTTTCAGACCATCGCTTTAACTGCTTTTATTGTTTTTATGTAAACCATAACAGTGTTGGCATTCATTATTACACTGACATACACATTGAGCTCACATGAGCTACTTCTCTAATAGACAGTATTCATATGACTAATAAACCAAAATATGGTTAAAGCACTAAGTCAACTAAAGGTTGTCAGGCACCAAGAACTGTGCCAGCTAAGAGAGTCAGCTATCTTATTTAAAAATCTCATGTCATGCTCTGTCATGAACTCTTGTGATGATATGGTTATCTTGTTTTTCAGGTTTAAAGTTTATACCTAAGTGGAACTGGTTGGCTGTTTTCACAATGGGTAATTCAAGCGGGCACAACGACACTCTGAGTATCCCGCCAGGAAAAGGACCCCACAAAGTGGGATGCACAGACCTGATGGTGGGCTACACAATCCATGTAAGTGTGCACTTGAATTCTGTGTACTTGTATGTCTGTGTGTGTTCAGCAGGTTTAAAAAAATGTCTATTTCATCAAGGTACGTTCTTGAGACTCTACTATCCGTGCCAAGCATCTGAGAATCCTCATCTGCCAGATTGGGTCCCGTGCAGGGAGTATTTCAATGGCCTCGCAGACTTTATGAAGATGAACAGAGCACTGAGTGAAAGAATTTTTAACTATCTCTTTGGTAAGCATTTTTGGTTACTGAGTGCTGAGCCCTTGGAAAATGTCAGCCAACCATGCCACTTCCTTAGCGTATTTGTCTCTTTGAGATGTGGTTAAAACATTGGTTGCCGCTGTTGTCATGCTATGGACATATATGTTTGTTTGTTTGCATTAGGGTCTTGTAAAATCCCAGCAGCCTGGAATGCGTCGTTTAAACCAGATGGGAAATATCCTGTTATTATTTTCTCTCATGGACTGGGAGCTTTCAGGTGTGTTTGATTTGAAGATTCAGGAGCAAACGTGATGTCAATCCTTGATTCAGTGTTTTACAGTGCCACTTTGTTTTTGTGTGTTGTATTTTCAGGACATTGTATTCAGCCATATGTGTTGAATTGGCTTCACAGGGCTTCATTGTTGCAGCTGTGGAGCACAGGTGCTTGCTTTCCGTTTGAATTTATTAGCTATAAAAGCTTCTTTTTTTTTTCTTTGCAACTGGACCAGTATGTTGAGATAAGAGATAGCCGCTTACCACCAACTGACACGATTACAATTGCTGTTCAGTAACTCTCCTTGCCCTGCACCAGTGAAAGTTTTTGTATGTTGTAGTAGTCGAAGTGTGTGAGAAGAATGCAAACAATAGTATAAACTAGGTCATCACATTCTTAACAGTGTTTACCAGTGGACTGACACGTAAGCCAGGACAGCAGTGTTGGTGAAACACTGCCTTTCAGGTTAAAAAAACTAGGGTCTGAATTCAACTAGCCTTAAATATTAAAGGGGTCATGAACTGCCTTTTTTTATTTATTTTGTGCTGTTCTCTGAGGTCCATTTATAATGTTATCAAAATTTTTACATCAAAAAAATATAATTTAGAAGTAATAGGCTATTTTCTGTCCTGTTTTGAACGCCCACTGCTATGATTGGCTAACAGGTGTGTATGTTTGACAGCCTACATCCTATGATTTAAGTGAAAAACATACAAATACTCAGTATATCAAAAAAATCTGTAATAACAGAGAAAGCAATGGTGACCACGTAATTAAAACAGTTACTCACACTTGTGTGGTGCGACATTACTGTCCTATCCAATATAATCATCGCAGCATCATCTTTTAGTTTCAATCTTTCTGTTTCGGTAAAATGTAGTGAACAAAAGGACCCAATTCTTACTGACGTGTTCTGGAACTTCATTAAAAATAAAGCTAATCCACTCTTTCCTAATGTTGGGGTTATGCAAAGACTGTGTTTTTCCACAATTTGGCACTGCACAGCATCTTGTTTTCTTCGGATTATCTTTATCGTTTGGTTTCTGCATAGACCTGCATTTGCCTCTCTATTTACACTACATGTGTGAATCGGTGGGCGGGGCTAAACAGACAGTGATGTAGAAGCAGGCGTTGATGATTTTCTGCGGAGGTGGGGTTTAGCCACACTATTACCTCATAAAGTGGCACATTCCACAACCTGACATTTTGGCAGACTGGCTTCAATATAAGCTGTTTTTAGACTAACAAGAAAGTTTTGAGTTCCGAAACTTACAGGATGTTTTTATAGTACAATGACCTCTCATATGTCAAAAGATCAAGGGAATTTTGATTTCTCAGCTCATGACCCCTTTAAATCTATATGTAGCAAAGGAAATACTTCATAGTGCTGCAATTGTAGGGAACGCAATTTTTTAATATATATATATAACTAATAAGTTAACACATTTTTTATATCTAATTACTAGTTCTCAGAAGCGCAAATTGTCATAGTTGAGTAAACTTCTATAGTGGTGAATGGAAACTACAACTAACATATATTTTTGCAATCTCATTTGCCCCAATAGCAGAAAAAATAGTTTCAACGACTTTCCAAAAAAAGGAAAAAAATATTGAGAGATTGATTACATTGGTCAAAAGAGAGAAAGAAGTCATATTTACTGTCACTTCCTCAGTCTTTGTATTTAAAACACTCTTGCATCAGTGTTAACTAGTTTTATTTAATTTAATGCCTAGGTAAGAAAACAGAGAAAGTATAGTGTTATAAATGTACATATCTAACAAAAATAAGGATAAATAAATAAATATAAAAAACATTGGTAAATTTACGATCTGGAAATACGTTATCACAATCTATGAAAAGGGTCCATTAACTCATGGTTATGTGTTGTGTTTTGCCAGGTGTATTTTTCTTTCACTAAAATGTTAAATGTAAACTTTTTAATTACAGGGATGAATCTGCCTCTGCAACTTTCTACTTCAGAGAACATACTGAGCCAGGAACAAAAAAGCATCCATCATGTGACATAGCCAAGCCTGTGTCTGATAATCTAGAAGAGGTTTGGATGTACTACAGGCCATTGAAACCAGACGAAAATGAGTTTCCTCTAAGAAACAAGCAAGTGAGGAAATTACATCTCTCGTTATTCATCTGATATCCAAAATATCAGATATGCTAGTCCGTCGCATTAGAATTTGCAGGCCCTTTTGTGATATTTGTGGCCAAAAATGTTTGTGTTGTGTTGTTTTGCATGGAAAACCCAACAATAATCATTATGATTTTAATCATTAAGCATTATGCATTATTAGTGTTAGTGACAGTACAATTAATTATCTGTACAGGTTTTTTTGTGCATAATTCCTAAAATGAATTGTGGTCCTGGCTAATGCACCATTGAAGGAACTGTCTGTGGTCTATGCAAATGAATAAAATATATATATATATATGTTTCAGGTAAAGCACAGAGCAGAAGAATGCATCAGAGCCTTGGATATTCTCTTTGACATTAATTCAGGAAAGTCTGTGGAGAACGTCTTACAGTGTGACTTTGATTTGTCAACAATGGAGGTGAATATTATAATTAGTTTAAACTCTGTTAGTTTAGTTCAAATTAAGAACTGCTCAGTCATATTCTTCAATTCCGGAGTGCTGATGACAATGAGCCTTCTTGCATTTCAGAACTCTATGGACTTGTGTAGAATAGCGATTATGGGACATTCCTTTGGAGGCGCAACAGTGATCGAATGTTTGTGCAAGGATGTCAAATTCAAGTACGTTTTGAGCTGACAAGAATGTCCTGTGACCTTTACATATAACATGCAATGTGTTACACAAGATCTTGTGGGTAGATAATGAACTTTTATCAGGCTATCTGAGAAACGATGCTCTCAGTTAGTGCAGTTGGCCTTTATTTTATACGTGTCTGTGAAAACCTCTGCAAGTTTCCTGTTTTTTAGACTTGAAATCTTGTCACGCACTCTAAATAGCATTATAAAGAGAATAATTGAATAAAAATTATATTGAGGTGATTTTTCAGGAACAAAAAGCCAAGAAAGACACATTTACTTGGTAAATTAATTACAATATCATGGTGGTAGTGCCATGTAGTTTGCAAGAAGAAATTCAAACAAAATATTCTTGCATCAATGTTGCTTCCTAGGTGTGGTGTGGCACTGGACACCTGGATGCTTCCTCTGGATGAGGAGATCTTCCCTGAAGTGAAGGAACCAATCTTTTTTATTAACTCTGAAAAATTCCAGTGGATTGGGAATATCATCCGTATGAAGAAGCTGGACTCTGCCATCTTTCCTAGAAAAATGATAACCATCAAGTCAGTAAACATTTTTTTTTTTTTTTAGTCTGAAAATGTGCTTCATTTAATTGTGCTTTACTATGTTTTGGCAGAGGGTCAGTCCATCAGAGCTTCCCAGATTTCACATTTCTTACTGGGAACTGGATTGGAAAGCTCATGAATCTAAAAGGAGAGATAGATCCACACATAGCCTTGGATCTTTCCAACAAAGCAACTTTGGCTTTTCTTCAACGCCACTTAAGTGAGTTAATTTACCTTTTTCGGGTTTGTGTGCATCAGCTCACTTTCCAAAGATTTATTTTACACTACATTTAAAGAGTTTGGGGTCAGTAAGTTTTAATACGTTTATTCCGCAAGGATGCTTCTAATTCATCGAACATTAAATACAGTTAAGCTGTCACAGAAGATTCAATAAAAAAAAATAAAAAAATGCTGTTCTTTTAAACTTTCATCAAAGAATCCTAAATCCTAAAAATCAGTTTCCACAAAAAGATTAAGCAGCACAACTGTTTTCAACATACATTGATAAGAATAAATATTTCTTAAGCACCAAATCAGCATATTAAAATTTATTTCTGAAGGATCATGTGACACTGAAGGTGGCTGCTGAAAATTCAGCTCTGTATGATATTATAAAATATATGAAAATAGAAAAGTTATTTAAAATTGTAATAAAACTTCACAATATTACTGTTGTACTGTATTTTGATCAAATCAATGCAGTCTTGTTAAACTTGAGCCTTTCCCCCAAAAAATTGCATCAGTGTAATATGGTAAACTTTTTTGCAATATCTAATGTATCTCTTTATTTTCCAGATATGGACAGAGACTTCAATCAGTGGGATCCTTTAATTGATGGAAAAGATGACAACTTGATTCCAGGAACCAATATTACTATTCCTCAGTCATCTATTTAATCGAGTAACCTGTAATGTGTATCAGTGCAATGATTTTGTAATCTTGCAGATGCACATGTAACAAATAGTCACAACATCTTTGAGAAAGGGCCAATCTATCACCATGCAAAATCTGTTTTTGAAATTTCATAAAAGATTACATTTTGACTCCTGTGTATGAGTACGATTGAATTTGCACTGTGGATTAGATTATGTAAATTACATTTTGTATTTTTTTTAAACATGGCAAAACTACACACTATACAGGATGACTTATGAAAGGTACCACTTGCTAACAGCCACATTTTCAAAACCGTGCAAGATTTTAACACTTAACCGTCCTTTATCATGTGCCTTCATGTTTTTAGTTATATAAAGTGGGTTTTTATATCAGTGCAATGTTTTCAATGAATTCTGTGACTGTTACAAGGGGAAAGTTAGCAGACAGCCATTTCATATTGAAAAAATTATATACCATACTGTGAAATACATTCAGCGTAGCCTGCTTGTTTCACCTTAATGATTTTAACACTTAAAATAACCCCAGTTTTCTCTGGATCTGTAACCAAAACCTGTGATTTTTAAGTCAATATAATCAGTTTTTACACTACTAACTTCTGGTCAGCAAAAAAAAAATAATAATCACGTGGGATTTCAATATTTCTATGGTTTCCAGTACACAAGCCACAAAAATGCAGAAGTTCTTTATATGTATATGGGATTTTGTTTATTAAACATAATATCTCACCCTTTGTATTGTTTTTTTTTTCTCCCCACATAAATTCTGAATAACATACTATTAAGAAATGTTCATAAGTGCTACACAAAAGTTCTAAAAAAAATTAAACATAAAAATTAAAATAATAAAAAATAAAGTTTCCACAAAACACAGCAAATTGTTTTTTTCACCACGTATGTACTGTAAATATTTAAGAGCATTTGAACAAAAAATCCCTGGATGAATTATAATTTAGAAACATTGTTTTGAAATAGGATGAAAGGCTGTGTAATAACTGAAAAACAAACAAAACAGCCTTCATCTGCAATGAGAAATCATTGAACAGTAATGGAAAGAGGAAACAAAACTACTGCTCCAATTATAAACAGGCAGAAGTGCTTACTGTTGCCATTATACTTTTATGGTATTAGGCAGACAAAACCACTTAATACATCAAGCTGCTGGCAATATAAGTGTAATTAACAAAAGAAAGAAAAACCATTACATAAGTAACTTGCCTCTTACGATACATCAACCATCTCCTGAGAGGTTTACAATGTTTGCATTAGTCAAGCTTCTGTTTTTCATTTTCACTCTCCGGCTCAAATACTTCTGCCTGAGATTCTTGCAAAACGCCTACAAAAATGACATCATCGTCAGATGCATCCTCAACCTTCAGGGTCAGATGAGTGACATGTAAAACCTCTGCACTGGCGCAATCAGATGCATCTGACTTTTCTTGTACACCTGTGAAGCACACTGCTGTAATAGTTCTCACTTAAACCAAAAATTTATATTTCAAATAAAAACAGTGGGACTGTTAATGATTTTTCCATTTATATGCACACTTAAATAACTTACGTGATGATTCTTCAGCATCAGTATGGATTCCCACAGTAATTGTATCTCCCTGAAGCTGAAGTATTCAAAGTAAGGATCACCAATAAACACCTCAAATGTTTGTGGTTAATGTAAACAGTATCAGAATCAAGTAAACAGTAAGCTTATAATACCGTGCCATCAGATGCAGTGTCAGATTCTGTTCCATCACTGGTAAGAACAATAAGATCTTCAGGCATATCTAATAAAAAATAATTACAATTAACAGATGCTAACCATCCATTCTATGTATGTTAAAAGACTTTCATTTGAATATGGAACACAAACATGACATACTATTAAACTCCTCAAGCAAGTCATCAGTCTCAAGTGCAGTCTCACATACATCCTGTATTTGCAAAATCATATGAGAGGAATATATTTTCAACCACTGGGTGGTGTAGGTATTTAACAAGATAAAAGAGGGAAAAGACAAAACACCTTATGGAAGTGAGCCACATCCAGGAAATCCATCAGTAATTCCACTCCAGTACTCATCTTGGCAGCATCTTCTAAAAGGTCATATTTTACAAATTACAATAAAATGGCACAATCAACACAATCAACTACTTGCAAATGAAGTTTATTGGAGTTTATATCTCCATAAAGTATGAAGGCTAACCTCCATGCTCTCCAGCTATAGTATTTAAATCCTCTTGGGGCTCCTTGCTTTCTACCTGTTCAGGCTGGAGTACAAATAAATTGAAAATGATTGGGTTAAAAACATTTAAGTAGTTTTTAAACCTCAACAGTCGTGTCAAATTTGTGTACTTACAGTAAGTACTTCAACAAGATCATGCACTTGTGCACCTTCCCCTGACACATCTACAACTAAAACAAAAAACACAGCCCTGTCATTTGCATTGAGGTCAAAGATAAAGCAGGACAATGTTGTTGTTTTTTTCACTTTAGTTTTTTTTTTTTTTTTTTAAAGATGATGCGCGTGCAAACTTGGTCAATGAATGAATAAGTCTAGCCCAACGCACATTATGTATGCAAAACTTTTCACATGGACTTTTCATTCTGCCTGAACAAAGACATTCATTCAAATGCAGATTCAATAGACTGAAGATCACTTTTTAATGCAAACAGACATTAGGGTTGGGCGATCTCTACAAATTTGGCATCAAATGATGTCTACAGTGAAACATCGCAATGGACGATGACATCGGCGAGGGGGGGGTGTGTTGTGATTGGTGTTAGGGGGTGTGCCTGAAGTGTGAATCCTTATAAGGGAATAAAACAAATGATACCTAACACCGTGTCTACACTGGATGCAAGCAGCGCGACAAAATACTATAGAACCACTGATCTATAATAGAGATTCATTATACAGGTCCTTCTCAAAAAGTTAGCATATTGTGAAAAAGTTCATTATTTTCCATAATGTAATGATAAAAATTAAACTTTCATATATTTTAGATTCATTGCACTCCAACTGAAATATTTCAGGTCTTTTATTGTTTTAATACTGATGATTTTGGCATACAGCTCATGAAAACCCAAAATTCCTATCTCAAAAAATTAGCATATTTCATCCGACCAATAAAAGAAAAGTGTTTTTAATACAAAAAAAGTCAACCTTCAAATAATTATGTTCAGTTATGCACTCAATACTTGGTCGGGAATCCTTTTGCAGAAATGACTGCTTCAATGCGGCGTGGCATGGAGGCAATCAGCCTGTGGCACTGCTGAGGTGTTATGGAGGCCCAGGATGCTTCGATAGCGGCCTTAAGCTCATCCAGAGTGTTGGTTCTTGCGTCTCTCAACTTTCTCTTCACAATATCCCACAGATTCTCTATGGGGTTCAGGTCAGTAGAGTTGGCAGGCCAATTGAGCACAGTAATACCATGGTCAGTAAACCATTTACCAGTGGTTTTGGCACTGTGAGCAGGTGCCAGGTCGTGCTGAAATAAAGCTTTTCAGCAGATGGAAGCATGAAGTGCTCCAAAATCTCCTGATAGCTAGCTGCATTGACCCTGCCCTTGATAAAACACAGTGGACCAACACCAGCAGCTGACATGGCACCCCAGACCATCACTGACTGTGGGTAATTGACACTGGACTTCAGGCATTTTGGCATTTCCTTCTCCCCAGTCTTCCTCCAGACTCTGGCACCTTGATTTCCGAATGACATGCAAAATTTGCTTTCATCCAAAAAAAGTACTTTGGACCACTGAGCAACAGTCCAGTGCTGCTTCTCTGTAGCCCAGGTCAGGCACTTCTGCCGCTGTTTCTGGTTCAAAAGCACACGCCTGTGCACGGTGGCTCTGGATGTTTCTACTCCAGACTCAGTCCACTGCTTCCGCAGGTCCCCCAAGGTCTGGAATCGGTCCTTCTCCACAATCTTCCTCCGGGTCCGGTCACCTCTTCTCATTGTGCAGCATTTTTTTGCCACACTTTTTCCTTCCCACAGACTTCCCACTGAGGTGCCTTGATACAGCACTCTGGGAACAGTCTATTCGTTCAGAAATTTCTTTCTGTGTCTTACCCTCTCGCTTGAGGGTGTCAATGATGGCCTTCTGGACAGCAGTCAGGTCGGCAGTCTTACCCATGATTGCAGTTTTGAGTAATGAACCAGGCTGGGAGTTTTTAAAAGCCTCAGGAATCTTTTGCAGGTGTTTAGAGTTAATTAGTTGATTCAGATGATTAGGTTAATAGCTCGTTTAGAGAACCTTTTCATGATTTGCTAATTTTTTGAGATAGGAATTTTGGGTTTTCATGAGCTGTATGCCAAAATCATCAGTATTAAAACAATAAAAGACCTGAAATATTTCACTTGGTGTGCAATGAATCTAAAATATATGAAAGTTTAATTTTTATCATTACATTATGGAAAATAATGAACTTTTTCACAATATGCTAATTTTTTGAGAAGGACCTGTATATAGATCAGTCAATAGAACTCCTAGTCAGTGATGCTGTCTACATGGATGTGGTGTGGCGTGGCATGACACCACACCACAAATCCCTGACAGTAAACTGCTGTCACACTCTATTTATGTCGTGCTGACACAAATTTCAAATGATTTTCAATGGTCGCTTTGTCGCGTCCAGTGTAGACAGTCTTTAGCTGATGCGGCACAGCGCCACACAACAACGGTCACATCCAGTGTAGACAACCACATACAATGGCTGTAAGGAGAGATGACCGAGGACGATGGCGAATGATTTGCAGATCCCCAGGACCACACTGACAAACATATAATCTTGTAAAACGTGTGATAAGTACTGCCGCTCCATATTATAAACAGAGTACGTGCGATCACGAATCTCTAAAGTGATAGTGAAACTAAAAAGCGGTCATGCATTCAAGGGGGTGGGGGTCACAATGCCAGCACAACATCGTGATGTCTATCGTGATGGCATCGTCTATCGGCCCAACCCTAACAGACATCATACAGTACATTCATAAAGTGTACTATGCACTATTTGTAACTGAGGTTCCGATACTTTTTAACAAGTAGGTGTAAATCAACCAAGCTCACTCAGCGCTGCGTTCGACACCATAGATCACGACATACTCATAGATCGATTACAAAACTATACACGTATTCAAGGGCAGGTTTTAAGATGGTTTAGATCCTACCTGTCCAATCGCTACCACTTTGTTTATTTAAATTGGGAGTCATCTCATTCATCACCAGTAAAATATGGAGTGCCACAAGGATCTGTCCTAGGTCCTCTGCTATTTTCAATATACATGTTGCCCCTTGGTAATATTATTAGAAAATACGGGTTTGGTTTCCACTGTTATGCTGATGATACTCAACTAAATATCTCAACAAGACCAGGTGAAACTTCTAAATTATCTAAGCTAACAGAGTGTGTTTAAAATGTATGTTACTTCCTCTACAGTCAAATATCTGTGTGTTATATTAGACAACTTGTATTTTGAAAATCATATTTCCCATGTTACAAAAACAGCATTCTTCCATCTTAGAAACACTGACAAGCTACGAAACATGTTACCTGTTTCTGATGCAGAAAAGCTAGTTCATGAATTCATGACCTCTAGACTGGACTATTGTAATGCACTGCTAGGTGGTTGTCCTGCATCTTCAATAAACAAGCTACAGGTAGTCCAAAATGCAGTGGCTAGAGTCCTTACCAGGTCAAGAAAATATGATCATATTACCCCAATTTTACGGTCTCTGCATTGGCTACCTATTAAGTTCCATATCAGTTACAAAATATTATTACTTGCATATAAGGCCCTTAATGGTTTAGCTCCTGCGTACCTAACTAGTCTTCTACCATGCTACAATCCATCACGCTCCCTAAGGTCACAAAACACTGGAATCTCTGTAGTACCCATCATAACAAAGTACACTAAACAAACAAAAGCTTTTTCTCATTTTGCTCCCAAACTCTGGAATAGCCTTCCTGATAATGTTTGGGGTTCAGACACACTTTCTCTATTTAAATCTAGATTAAAAACACATCTCTTTGGCCAAGCATTCAAATAATGCATCTCATAATTTTGGACTGCAGTTATATCTGATCGAATGCGCATTATTATTCTTTAGCTTGGGTTAAACTAATAAATTTTACTTGGCTGGAACAGCAGCTACGCTAATTATGTCTCTATTTGTTTCTCTGTTTTGCCACGGGATGTAACAAGGATTTACACAAGCTCCAGTCTGGATCAAGAACACCTGAGAAGAGATGATGCCACCCCCTCAGGGGACCTCAGATGATGCTAACCCTGAAACAACATACAGAACTACCAAATTTTTCTATAAGTTTGATTGCATAATTGCTGTTAATAGTGTTAATCGTCTGTTTGTTTACGTCTTTAATTGATTTTTCCGAACATTTCTGCCGTATGCACATAAACTGACAGTCATCACTGATAAACTACTACTAAATATTGTAGAAACTTAATTTTCTGTAAAGTTGCTTTGCAATGATTTGTACCGTAAAAAGTGCTTTACAAATAAACTTGAATTGAACTTACCCTCAGAATTATCAACCAAAACAGTGGAGCAGGAAACACACCCTGTGGCTTGAGGCTGCAAGTGAACATTTTGAGACACTGGTATCAGATTACTACCAGTCAACTGTATTTGCTTTTGATTGGTACAACAGCATCACGCTGTACCTGGTCTGCAAGTTCATCACCTGGATCCATTTGGGCAATGTGTGTTTCTTCACCTGACGTATTAAAAATGCAATTTTGAACAGTTTTGCACTTATGATTTACATACTACTTTGCCACCAAATCATAACACCATAGTATATTTTAATGTGTATAAATGTACACATTTTTCCTCTGCTTTAGCAGTACGCGATGCAGTAATTTTGCAACTATATACAAACACTTACCATTTGGTTCTTCAGACTCTGAAGTGACAACAGTTCCATATTCTGTATCTTCCACCTGGTGTAATCAGAGGTAGAATTGGTTGTTAAAGTACATGTTCTATTCTCAACTGCTGTAAACATTCTACGTAGCACAGTTAAACATCCATTTACCTTTAAAGGACTATTCTTCAATGTAGTATGTTCCTCCCTGGTTACTTCATCTACAAAACAAAATATGTTTAAGGATCTTAAATGGTTTATTGCAGGTGAAAAAAAATGATCAGAAACAAAAGAAAGAGGAAAAAAAGATGTGACATTCTAAGACATTGAAAAATAGAGTAGTAATGCATCCCTGAATTTTTCTTTAAAATATAAAATAAATAAATGAATAAATACAATACTTACCACTTAGAACTGCAGCATCAATGCATGAAGTCTGCAATTAAAGCACTGGATGAGTAAAATATGCTTTCTGATTACAAACACACACACAAAAAAAAAAAAAAGACTCCAGCATTCCACACCTGCAATGGCTTGTCTGGCAGAATTTCAAAGATATTAAGAGGATCTACTACCACCTCAGAGTCATGTTCCACAAGCAACACCTGGAGAAAAAAAAAAAAAAAAAAAAACAAAGTCTGAAGATGAATCTGAAGGAGACACTTAAAAAAAAAAAAGTGTGAATGAGAAGAGAAATAAATTCTCACCAATGCAGCATCATCAGAAGTTTTTAAAATTCGTGCTCCGCACCAATTTCTTCTTGCATGAGACCATATCACACATTCTGATCCAACAGGCTTCTCGGTTGCTCGCCTTAAATAGCCCAAGTCTTTAAAAAAAAAAAAAAAATTTGTGTATACATATATATATACATACATATATATATATATATATATATATATATATATATACATATATATATATATACATACATATATACATATATACATACATATATACATATACATATATACATATATATATACACATATACATATATACATATACATATACATAC